>NW_026734809.1:0-226086 GCF_949786415.1 Peromyscus eremicus
ATCTACTGTTTTTGTCAGATTTCTAAGCAGAATTGAACTAGATATGGCCGTGTGTAGGAAGCACAGTTCTTTTGTTCTGAGCAAGCTCAGTGTTCTGGCCATATAGGAAACACAGTAGACTAGAAGAGTGCTCTTTTTTCAAAAGCAGAGTGTGTTTCTTGTAAGGCGAGCTAGTGTTTGTTTCCCAGTCAGAAATGGAGTTGAATCACATACAGTTTTGTTCCTACTAGCATGAGTTGTTTTCTGGTAAGGAAAGTCACTATTTGCTCCCATTGCCATACATAGTGCAAATAGCACTCGCGTCTGTTCCCAGAAAGTACAGTGTATTGGACTGAAGATGAGCTACTGTTCTTGTCAGTTTCCTAAGCAGAGTTGAACTAGATATGGTCCCTGTGTGTAGGAAGCACAGTTCTTTTGTTCTGAGCAAGTTCAGTGTTCGGACCCCTTAGGAAACACTTTAGAGTAGAAGATGGCTGTTTTCTCAAAAGCAGAGTGTGTTTCTTCTAACGCGAGCTAGCGTTTGTTTCCCAGTCCTAAATGGAGTTGAGTCACATACAGTTTCTGGTCCTATGAGCAAGAATTGTTATCTGGTAAGAAGAGTCACTATTGCGCTCCAAATGCCATACACAGTGCAAATAGCACTCGCGTCTGTTCCCAGCAAGTACAGAGTATGGGACTGTATAGGAGCTACTGTTCTTGTCAGTTTCCTAAACAGAATTGAACTAGATATGGTCCATGTATAGGAAGCACAGTTCTTTGTTCTAAGCAAGCTCACTCTTTGGACCCCATAGGAAACACACAAGAGTAGAAGAGTGCTCTTTTCTCTAAAGCAGAGTGTGTTTCTTGTAAGGCGAGCTAGCGTTTGTTTCCTTGTCCTAAATGAAGTTGAATCCCATGCAGTTTCTGGTCCTATGAACAAGAGTTGTTTTCTGGTAAGGAAAGTCACTATTGCGCTCCCATTGTCATACACAGTGCAAATAGCACTCGTGTCTGGTCCCAGCAAGTACAGTGTATTGGACTGAAGAGGACCTACTGTTCTTGTCAGGTTCCTAAGCAGAATTGAACTAGATATGGGTGTGTGTGTAGGAAACACAGTTCTATAGTTCTGAGCAAGCTCACTGTTCAGGCCTTATAATAAACACAGTAGAGTAGAAGAGTGCTCTTTTCTCTAAAGCAGAGTGTGTTTCTTGTAAGGCCAGCTAGCGTTTGTTTCCCAGTCCTAAATAGAGTTGAATCACATGCAGTTTCTGGTCCTACGAGCAAGAGTTGTTTTATGGTAAGAAGAGTCAATATTGTGCTGCCATTGCCATACACAGGACAAATAGCACTGGTGTCTGTTCCCAGCAAGTACAGTGTATCGGACTGAAGAGGAGCTACTGTTCTTGTCAGTTTCCTAAGTAGAGTTGAACTAGATATGGTCGGTGTGTGTAGGAAGCACAGTTCTTTTATTCTGAGCAAGCTCACTGTTTGGACCCCATAGGAAACACAGTAGAGTAGAAGAGTGCTCTTTTCTCAAAAGCAGAGTGTGTTTTTTGTAAGGAGAGCTAGCGTTTGTTTCCCAGTCCTAAATGGAGTTGAATCCCATGCAGTTTCTGGTCCTACGAGCAAGAGTTGTTTTCTGGTAAGAAGAGTCAATATTGCGCTGCCATTGCCATACACAAGATAAATAGCACTGGCGTCTCTTCCCAGCAAATACAGTGTAATGGACTGAAAAGGATCTACTGTTCTTGTCAGGTTCGTAAGCAGAATTGAACTAGATATGGCCGTGTGTAGGAAGCACAGTTCTTTTGTTCTGAGCAAGCTCACTGTTCTGGCCCTGTAGGAAACACAGGAGAGTAGAAGAGTGCTCCTTTCTCAAAAGCAGAGTGTGTTTCTTGTAAGGCGAGCTAGCGTTTGTTTCCCAGCCATAAATGGAGTTCAATCACATGCAGGTTCTGTTCCTACGAGCAAGGGTTGTTTTCTGGTATGGAAAGTCACTATTGCGCTCCCATTGTCATACACAGTGCAAATAGCACTCGCGTCTGTTCCCAGCAAGTACAGTGTATCAGACTGAAGAGAAGCTACTGTTCTTGTCAGTTTCCTAAGCAGAATTGAACGAGATATGTCCCGTGTGTGTAGGAAGCACAGTTCTTTTGTTCTGAGCAAGCTTACTGTTTGGACCCCATAGGAAACACAGTAATGTAGAAGAGTGCTCTTTTCTCAAAAGCAGAGTGTGTTTCTTGTAAGGCGAGCTAGTGTTTGTTTCCCAGTCAAAAATGGAGTTGAATCCCATGCAGATTCTGGTCCTACCAGCAAGAGTTTTTTTCTGGTAAGAAGAGTCACTTTTGTGCTCCCATTGCCATACACAGTGAAAATAGCACTCGTGTCTGTTCCCAGGAAGTACAGTATATTGGACTAAAAAGGAGCTACTGTTCTTGTCAGTTTCCTAAGAAGAATTGAACTAGATATGGGTGTGTGTGTAGGAAGCACAGTTCTTTTTTTCTGAGCAAGCTCACTGTTCAGGCCTTATAGGAAACACAGTAGCGTAGAAGAGTGCTCTTTTCTCAAAAGCAGAGTGTTTTTCTTGTAATGCGAGCTAGCGTTTTTTCCAAGTCCTAAATGGAGTTGAAGCACATACAGTTTTGTTCCTACTAGCATGAGTTGTTTTCTGGTAAGGAAAGTCACTATTGCGCTCCCATTGCCATACATAGTGCAAATAGCACTCACGTCTGTTCCCAGAAAGTACAGTGTATTGGACTGAAGATGGGCTACTGTTCTTGTCAGTTTCCTAAGCAGAGTTGAACTAGATATGGCCCCTGTGTGTAGGAAGCACAGTTCTTTTGTTCTGAGCAAGTTCACTGTTCAGACTCCTTAGGAAACACTTTAGAGTAGAAGATGGCTCTTTTCTCAAAGCAGAGTGTGTTTCTTCTATGGCGAGCTAGCGTTTGTTTCCCAGTCCTAAATGGGGTTGAATCACATGCAGTTTCTGGTCCTACGAGCAAGAGTTGTTTTCTGGTAAGAAGAGTCACTATTGCACTCCAAATGCCATACACAGTGCAAATAGCACTCGCGTCTGTTCCCAGCAAGTACAGAGTATGGGACTGTATAGGAGCTACTGTTCTTGTCATTTTCCTAAGCAGAATTGAACTAGATATGGTCCATGTGTGTAGGAAGCACAGTTCTTTTGTTCTAAGCAAGCTCACTGTTTGGACCCCATAGGAAACACAGAAGAGTAGAAGTGTGCTCTTTTCTCTAAAGCAGAGTGTGTTTCTTGTAAGTCGAGCTAGCGTTTGTTTCCTTGTCCTAAATGAAGTTGAATCCCATGCAGTTTCTGGTCCTACGAACAAGACTTGTTTTCTGGTAAGAAAAGTCACTATTGCGCTCTCATTGCCATACACAGTGCAAATAGCACTGGCCTCTGTTCCCAGCAAGTACAGTGTATTGGACTGAATAGGTGCTACTGTTCTTGTCAGTTTACTAACCAGACTTGAACTAGATATGGCCGTGTGTGTAGGAGGCACAGTTTTTTTGTTCTGAGCAAGCTCACTGTTTGGAACCCATAGGAAACACAGTAGAGTAGAAGAGTGCTCTTTTCTCAAAAGCAGAGTGTGTTTCTTGGAAGGCGAGCTAGCGTTTGTTTCCTAGTCCTAAATGGAGTTGAGTGACATGCAGTTTTTTGTCCTACAAGCAAGAGTTGTTTTCTGGTAAGACGAGTCACTATTGTGCTCCAATTGCCATACACAGTGCAAATAGCACTCGTGTCTTTTCCACGCAAGTACAGTGTATTGGACTGAAGAGGAGCTACTGTTCTTGTCAGTTTCCTAAGCAGAGTTGAACTAGATATGGACCGTGTGTGTAGGAAGCGCAGTTCTTTTGTTCTGTGCAAGCTCACTGTTCTGGCCAAATAGGAAACACAGTAGAGTAGAAGAGTGCTCTTTTCTCAAAAGCAGAGTGTGTTTCTAGTAAGGCGAGCTACTGTTTGTTTCCCAGTCCTAAATGGAATTCAATCACATGCTGTTTCTGGTCCTACGAGCAAGACTTGTTTTCTGGTAAGGAAAGTCACTATTGCGCTCCCATTGCCATACACAGTGCAAATAGCACTCGCGTCTGTTCCCAGCAAGTACAGTGTATCGGACTGAAGAGGAGCTATTGTTATTGTCAGTTTCCTAAGCAGACTTGAACTAGATATGGCCCGTGTGTGTAGGAAGCACAGTTCTTTTTTCTGAGTAAGCTCACTGTTCTTGCCCTATAGGAAACACAGTAGAGTAGAAGAGTGCTGTTTTCTCAAATGCAGAGTGTGTTTCTTGTAAAGCGAGCTGGTGTTTGTTTCCCAGTCCTAAATGGAGTTGAGTCACATGCTGTTTTTTGTCCTACGAGCAAGCTTTCTTTTCTGGTAAGACGAGTCACTATTGTGCTCCAATTGCCATACACAGTGCAAATAGCACTCTTGTATGTTCACAGCAAGTACAGTGTATTGGACTGAAGAGGACCTACTGTTCTTGTCAGGTTCCTAAGCAGAATTGAACTAGATATGGGTGTGTGTGTAGGAAACACAGTTCTTTAGTTCTGAGCAAGCTCACTGTTCACGCCTTATAATAAACACAGTAGAGTAGAAGAGTGCTCTTTTCTCTAAAGCAGAGTGTGTTTCTTGTAAGGCCAGCTAGCGTTTGTTTCCCAGTCCTAAATAGAGTTGAATCACATGCAGTTTCTGGTCCTACGAGCAAGAGTTGTTTTATGGTAAGAAGAGTCAATATTGTGCTGCCATTGACATACACAGGACAAATAGCACTGGCGTCTGTTCCCAGCAAGTACAGTGTATCGGACTGAAGAGGAGCTACTGTTCTTGTCAGTTTCCTAAGTAGAGTTGAACTAGATATGGTCGGTGTGTGTAGGAAGCACAGTTCTTTTATTCTGAGCAAGCTCACTGTTTGGACCCCATAGGAAACACAGTAGAGTAGAAGAGTGCTCTTTTCTCAAAAGCAGAGTGTGTTTTTTGTAAGGAGAGCTAGCGTTTGTTTCCCAGTCCTAAATGGAGTTGAATCCCATGCAGTTTCTGGTCCTACGAGCAAGAGTTGTTTTCTGGTAAGAAGAGTCAATATTGCGCTGCCATTGCCATACACAAGATAAATAGCACTGGCGTCTCTTCCCAGCAAATACAGTGTATTGGACTGAAAAGGATCTACTGTTCTTGTCAGGTTCGTAAGCAGAATTGAACTAGATATGGCCGTGTGTAGGAAGCACAGTTCTTTTGTTCTGAGCAAGCTCACTGTTCTGGCCCTGTAGGAAACACAGGAGAGTAGAAGAGTGCTCCTTTCTCAAAAGCAGAGTGTGTTTCTTGTAAGGCGAGCTAGCGTTTGTTTCCCAGCCATAAATGGAGTTCAATCACATGCAGGTTCTGGTCCTACGAGCAAGGGTTGTTTTCTGGTATGGAAAGTCACTATTGCGCTCCCATTGTCATACACAGTGCAAATAGCACTCGCGTCTGTTCCCAGCAAGTACAGTGTATCAGACTGAAGAGAAGCTACTGTTCTTGTCAGTTTCCTAAGCAGAATTGAACGAGATATGTCCCGTGTGTGTAGGAAGCACAGTTCTTTTGTTCTGAGCAAGCTTACTGTTTGGACCCCATAGGAAACACAGTAATGTAGAAGAGTGCTCTTTTCTCAAAAGCAGAGTGTGTTTCTTGTAAGGCGAGCTAGTGTTTGTTTCCCAGTCAGAAATGGAGTTGAATCCCATGCAGATTCTGGTCCTACCAGCAAGAGTTTTTTTCTGGTAAGAAGAGTCACTTTTGTGCTCCCATTGCCATACACAGTGAAAATAGCACTCGTGTCTGTTCCCAGGAAGTACAGTATATTGGACTAAAAAGGAGCTACTGTTCTTGTCAGTTTCCTAAGAAGAATTGAACTAGATACGGGTGTGTGTGTAGGAAACACAGTTCTTTTTTTCTGAGCAAGCTCACTGTTCAGGCCTTATAGGAAACACAGTAGCGTAGAAGAGTGCTCTTTTCTCAAAAGCAGAGTGTTTTTCTTGTAATGCGAGTTAGCGTTTTTTCCAAGTCCTAAATGGAGTTGAAGCACATACAGTTTTGTTCCTACTAGCATGAGTTGTTTTCTGGTAAGGAAAGTCACTATTGCGCTCCCATTGCCATACATAGTGCAAATAGCACTCGCGTCTGTTCCCAGAAAGTACAGTGTATTGGACTGAAGATGGGCTACTGTTCTTGTCAGTTTCCTAAGCAGAGTTGAACTAGATATGGCCCCTGTGTGTAGGAAGCACAGTTCTTTTGTTCTGAGCAAGTTCACTGTTCAGACCCCTTAGGAAACACTTTAGAGTAGAAGATGGCTCTTTTCTCAAAAGCAGAGTGTGTTTCTTCTATGGCGAGCTAGCGTTTGTTTCCCAGTCCTAAATGGGGTTGAATCACATGCAGTTTCTGGTCCTACGAGCAAGAGTTGTTTTCTGGTAAGAAGAGTCACTATTGCACTCCAAATGCCATACACAGTGCAAATAGCACTCGCGTCTGTTCCCAGCAAGTACAGAGTATGGGACTGTATAGGAGCTACTGTTCTTGTCATTTTCCTAAGCAGAATTGAACTAGATATGGTCCATGTGTGTAGGAAGCACAGTTCTTTTGTTCTAAGCAAGCTCACTGTTTGGACCCCATAGGAAACACAGAAGAGTAGAAGTGTGCTCTTTTCTCAAAAGCAGAGTGTGTTTCTTGTAAGGCGAGCTAGCGTTTGTTTCCCAGTCCTAAATGGAGTTGAATCACATGCAGTTTCTGGTCCTACGAGCAAGAGTTGTCTTCTGGTAAGAAGAGTCACTATTGCGCTCCCACTGTCATACATATTACAAATAGCACTGGCGTCTGTTCCCAGCATGTACAGTGTATTGGACTGAGTAGGATCTACTGTTATTGTCAGTTTCCTAAGCAGAATCAACTAGATATGGCCGTGTGTAGGAATTACATTTCTTTTGTTCTGAGCAAGCTCACTGTTTTGGCTCTATAGAAAACACAGTAGAGTAGAAGAGAGCTCTTTTCTCAGAAGCAGAGTGTGTTTCTTGTAAGGTGAGCTAGCGTTTGTTTCCCAGTCCTAAATGAAGTTGAATCACATGCAGTTTCTGGTCCTACGAGTAGAACTGTTTTTTGGTAAGAAGAGTCACAATTGCGCTCCCATTGCCATACACAGTACAAATAGCACTTGCGTCTGTTCCAATCAAGTACAGTGTATTGGACTGAAGAGGAGCTACTGTTCTTGTCAGTTTCCTAAGCAGAGTTGAACTAGATATGGCCCGTGTGTGTAGGAAGCACAGTTCTTTTGTTCTGAGAAAGCTCATTGTTCGGACCACATAGGAAACACAGTAGAGTAGAAGTGTGCCCTTTTCTCAAAAGCAGAGCTTGTTTCGTGTAAGGCAAGATAGCGTTTGTTTCCCAGTCCTAAGTGGAGTTGAATCACATGCAGTTTCTGGTCCTAAGAGACAGAATTGTTTTCTGGTAAGAAGAGTCACTATTGCACTCCCATTGCTTTACACAGTGCAAATAGCACTCGCGTATGTTCCCAGCAAGTACAGTGTATTGGACTGAAGAGGAGCTACTGTTCTTGTCAGTTTCCTAAGCAGAGTTGAACTAGATATGGCCCGTGTGTATGAAGCACAGTTCTTTTGTTCTGAGCAAGCTCACTGTTCGGACCCCATAGGAAACACTTTAGAATAGAATAGGGCTCTTTTCCAAAAGCAGAATGTGTTTCTTGTAAGGTGAGCTAGCGTTTGTTTCCCAATCCTAAATGGAGATGAATCACATGCAGATTCTCGTCCTACGAGAAAGAGTTGTTTTCTGGTAAGAAGAGTCACAATTGCGCTCCCATTGTCATACACAGGGCAATTAGCACTGGTGTCGTTTCCCAGCATGTACAGTGTATTGGACTGAAGAGGATCTACTGTTCTTGTCAGTTTCCTAAGCAGAATTGAACTAGATAAGGCGGTATTTGGAGGAAGCACAGTTCTTTTGTTCTGAGCAAACTCACTGTTCTGACCCTATAGGAAACAAAGTAGAGTAGAAGAGTGATGGTTTCGAAAAAGCAGAGTGTCTTTCCTGTAAGACGAGCTATCGTTTGTTTCCAAGTCCTAAATGGAGTTGAATCACATGCAGTTTCTGGTCCTAGGAGCAAGAGTTGTTTTCTGGTAAGGAAAGTCACTATTGCGCTCCCATTGCCATACACAGTGCAAATAGCACTCGCGTCTGTTCCCAGCAAGTGCAGTGTATTGGACTGAAGAAGAGCTACTGTTCTTGTCAGTTTCCTAAGCAGAGTTGAACTAGATATGGCCCATGTGTGTAGGAAACACAGTTCTTTTGTTCTGAGCAAGCTCTCTGTACGGACCTCATAAGAAACACAGTAGAGTAGAAGACTGCTCTTTTCTCAAAAGCAGAGTGTGTTGTTCCTGTAAGGCGAGCTAGCGTTTGTTTCCCAATCCTAAATGGAGATGAATCACATGCAGTTGCTTGTCCTTCAAGTAAGAGATGTTTTCTAGTAAGAAGAGTCACTCTTGCGCTCCCATTGTCATACGCAGGGCAAATAGCACTGGTGTCTGTTCCCAGCATGTACAGTGTATGCGACAGAAGAGCATCTGCTGTTCTTCTCAGTTTCCTAAGCAGAGTTGAACTAGATATGGCCCGTGTGTGCAGGAAGCACAGTTCTTTTGTTCTGAGATTGCTCACTGTTCCAGCCTTATAGAAAAGACATTAGAGTAGAAGAGTGCTCCTTTCTCAAAAGCAGAGTGTGTTTCTTGTAAGTCAAGCTAGCGTTTGTTTCCCAGTCCTAAATGGAGTTGAATCACATGCAGTTTCTGGTCCTACGAGCAAGAGTTGTTATCTGGTAAGAAGAGTCACTATTGCGCTTCCATTGTCATAAACGGGGCAAATAGCACTGGCATCTGTTCCCACCAAGTACAGTGTATTGGAATGAAGAGGAGCTGCTGTTCTTGTCAGTTTCCTAAGCATAATTGAACTAGATACGGCCCGTGAGTGTAGGAAGCACAGTTCTTTTGTTCTGAGCAAGCTCACTGTTCGGACCCCATAGGAAACACAGTCGAGTAGAAGAGTGCACTTTTCTCAAAAGCAGAGTGTCTTTCTTGTAAGGCGAGCTAGTGTTTGTTTCCCAGTCCTAAATGGAGTTGAATCACATGCAGTTTCTTGTCCTACGAGCAAGAGTTGTTTTCTGGTAAGAAGAGTCACTATTTCGCTCCCCTTGTCATACACAGGGAAAATAGCACTGGCGTCTGTTCCCAGCATGTACAGTTTATTGGACTGAAGAGGATCTACTGTTCTTGTCAGTTTCCTAAGCAGAGTTGAACTAGATATGGACCGTGTGTGTAGGAAGCACAGTTCTTTTGTTCTGCGAATGCTCACTGTTCTGGCCCTATAGGAAACACATTAGAGTAGAAGACTGCTCTTTTCTCAAAAGCAGAGTGTGTTTCTTGGAAGTCGAGCTAGCGTGTGTTTCCCAGTCCTAAATGGAGTTGAATCCCATGCAGTTTCTGGTCCTACCAGCAAGAGTTCTTTTCTGGTAAGAAGAGTCACTATTGTGCTCCCATTGTCATACACAAGGCAAATAGCACTGGTGTCTAATCCCAGCAAGTACAGTGTATTGGACTGAAGAGTATCTACCTTTCTTGTCAGTTTCCGAAGCAGAGTTGAATTAGATATGGCCCGTGTGTGTAGGAAGCACAGTTCTTTTGTTCTGAGCAAGCTCAATGTTCGGACCCCATAGGAAACACAGTAGAGTAGAAGAGTGCTCTTTTCTCAAAAGCAGAGTGTGTTTCTTGTAAGGCAAGCTAGCATTTGTTTCCCTGTCCTAAATGGAGTTGAATCACATCCTGTTTTTGGTCTTACGAGCAAGAGTTGTTTTCTGGTAAGGAAAGTCACTATTGCACTCCCATTGCCAGACACAGTGCAAATAGCACTCAAGTCTGTTCCAAGCAAGTACAGTGTATTGGACTGAAGAGGAGCTAATGTTCTTGTCAGTTTCCTAAGTAGGGTTGAACTAGATATGGCCCGTGTGTGTAGGAAGCACAGTTCTTTTGTTTGGAGCAAGCTCACTGTTCGGATCCCATAGGATACACAGTAGAGTAGAAGAGTGCTCTTTTCTCAAAAGCAGAGTGTGTTTCTTGTAAGGCGAACTAGCGTTTGTTTCCCAGTCCTAAATCGAGTTGAATCACATGCAGTTTCTTGTCCTATGAGCAAGAGTTGTTTTCTGGTAAGAAGAGTCACTATTGCGCTCCCATTGTCATACACAGGGCAAACAGCACTTGCGTCTGTTCCCAGCATGTACAGTGTATTGGACTGAAGAGGATCTACTGTTCTTGTCAGTTTCCTAAGCAGAATTGAACTAGATATGGCCGTATTTGTAGGAAGCACAGATCTTTGTTCTGAGCAAACTCACTGTTCTGGCCATATAGGAAACACAGTAGAGTAGAAGAGTGCTCTTTTCTCAAAAGCAGAGTGTGTTTCCTGTAAGGTGAGCTAGCGTTTGTTTCCGAGTCCTAAATGGAGTTGAATCACATGCAGTTTTTGGTCCTACGAGCAAGAGTTGTTTTCTGGTAAGGAAAGTCATTATTGCGCTCCATTGCCATACACAGTGCAAATAGCACTCGTGTCTGTTCCCAGCAAGTACAGTGAATTGGACTGAAGTGGAGCTAATGTTCTTGTCAGTTTCGTAAGCAGAGTTGAACTAGATATGGCCCGTGTTTGTAGGAAGCACAGTTCTTTTGTTCTGAGCAAGCTCACTGTTCGGACCCCATAGGAAACACAGTCGAGTAGAAGACTGCTCTTTTCTCAAAATCAGAGTGTCTTTCTTGTAAGGCGAGCTAGCGTTTGTTTCCCATTCCTACATGGAGTTGAATTACATCCAGTTTTTGGTCCTATGAGCAAGAGTTGTTTTCTGGTAATGAAAGTCACTATTGTGCTCCCATTGCCATACACAGTGCAAATAGCACTCGCGTCTGTTCCCAGCAAGTACAGTGTATTGGACTGAAAAGGAGCTACTGTTCTTGTCAGTTTCCTAAGCAGAGTTGAACTAGATATGGCGCGTGTGTGGAGGAAGCACAGTTCTGTTGTTCTGAGCAAGCTCACTGTTCGGTCCCCATAGGATACACAGTAGAGTAGATGAGTGCTCTTTTCTCAAAAGCAGAGTGTGTTTCTTGTAAGGCGAGCTAGCGTTTGTTTCCCAGTCCTAAATCGAGTTGAATCACATGCAGTTTCTTGTCCTACGAGCAAGAGTTGTTTTCTGGTAAGAAGAGTCACTATTGCGCTCCCATTGTCATACACAGGGCAAATAGCACTTGCGTCTGTTCCCAGCATGTACAGTGTACTGGACTGAAGAGGATCTACTGTTCTTGTCAGTTTCCTAAGCAGAATTGAACTAGATATGGCCGTATTTGTAGAAAGCACAGTTCTTTTCTTCTGAGAAAACTCACTGTTCTGGCCCTATAGGAAACACATTAGAGTAGAAGAGTGCTCTTTTCTCAAAAGCAGAGTGTGTTTCTTGTAAGGCGAGCTAGCGTTTGTTTTCCAGTCCTAAATGGAGTTGAATCACATGCAGTTTTTGGTTCTAAGAGCAAGAGTTGTTTTCTGGTAAGGAAAGTGTCTATTGTGCTCCCATTTCCATACACAGTGCAAATAGCACTCGCTTATGTTCCCAGCAAGTACAGTGTATTGGACTGAATCGGAGCTACTGTTCTTGTCAGTTTCCTAAGCAGAGTTGAACTAGATATGGCCCCTGTGTGTAGGAAGCACAGTTCTTTTGTTCTGAGAATGCTCACTGTTCTGGCCCTATAGGAAACACAGTAGAGTAGAAGAGTGCTCTTTTCTCAAAAGCAGAGTGTGTTTATTGTAAGGCGTGCTAGCGTTTGTTTCCCAGTCCTAAATGGAGTTGAATCACATGCAGTTTCTTGTCCTACGAGCAAGAGTTGTTTTCTGGTAAGAAGAGTCACTATTGCGCTCCCATTGTGGTTCTAGGGCAAATAGCACTGGCGTCTGTTCCCAGCATATACAGTGTATTGGACTGAAGAGGATCTACTGTTCTTGTCAGTTTCCTAAGCAGAATTGACTTAGATATGGCCGTGTGTGTAGGAAGCACAGTTCTTTTGTTCTGAGCAAGCTCACTGTTCTGGCCCTATAGGAAACAAAGTAGAGTAGAAGAGTGATGTTTTTGAAAAAGCAGAGTGTGTTTCTTTTTTTCTTTTTTTTTTTTTTTTTTTGTTTTTCGAGACAGGGTTTCTCTGTGTAGTTTTGCGCCTTTCCTGGAACTCACTTTAGAGACCAGGCTGGTCTCGAACTCACAGTGTTCCACCTGCCTCTGCCTCCCAAGTGCTGGGACTAAAGGCATGCTGGTAGGACCAGAAACTGCATGTCATTCAGAGTTGAATTAGATATGGCCCGTGTGTGTAGGAAGCACAGTTCTTTTGTTCTGAGCAAGCTCAATGTTCGGACCCCATAGGAAACACTGTAGAGTAGAAGAGTGATCATTTATCAAAAGCAGAGTGTGTTTCTTGTAAGGCGAGCTAGCGTTTGTTTCCTAGTCAGAAATGGAGTTGAATCCCATGCAGATTCTGGTCCTACCAGCAAGAGGTGTTTTCTGATAAGAAGAGTCACTATTGCGCTCCTATTACCATACACAGTGGAAATAGCACTCGCGTCTGTTCCCAGCTAGTACAGTGTATTGGACTGAAGAGGAGCAACCATTCTTGTCAGTTTCCTTAGCAGAGTTGAACTAGATATGGCCCGTGTGTGTAGGAAGCAGAGTTCTATTCGGACCCCATAGGAAACACAGTAGAGTAGAAGAGTGCTCTTTTCTCAAAAGCAGAGTGTGTTTCTTGTAAGGCAAGCTAGCTGTTTCCTATGTGTGCCTTACAAGAAACACACTCTGCTTTTGAGACAAGAGCACTCTTCTACTCTACAGAGTTTCCTATGGGGTCCGAACAGTGAGCTTGCTAAGAACAAATGAACTGTGCTTCCTACACACACGGGCCATATCTAGTTATACTCTGCTTAGAAAACTGACAAGAACAGTAGCTGCTCTTCAGTCCAATACACCGTACTTGCTGGGAACAGACGCCAGTGCTATTTGCACTGTGTATGACAATGGGAGCGCAATAGTGACTTTCCTTACCAGAAAACAACTCTTGCTCGTAGGACCAAAAACTGCATGTGATTCAACTCCATTTAGGACTGGGAAACAAACGCTAGCTCACCTTACAAGAAACACCCTCTGCTTTTGAAAAAAGAGGACTCTTCTACTCTACTTTGTTTCCTATAGGGTCAGAACAGTGAGCTTGCTCAGAACAAAGAACTGTGCTTCCTCCAAATACCGCCTTATCTAGTTCAATTCTGCTTAGGAAACTGAATAGAACAGTAGATCCTCTTCAGTCCAATACACTACATGCTGGGAAACGACGACAGTGCTATTTTCCCTCTGTATGATAATGGTAGCGCAATAGGGACTCTTCTTAACAGAAAACTACTCTTGCTCGTAGGACAAGAAACTGCATGTGATTCAACTCCATTCAGGACTGGGAAACAAACGCTAGCTCGCATTACAAGAAACACACTCTGCCGGGCAGTGGTGGCGCATGCCTTTAGTCCCAGCACTTGGGAGGCAGAGGCAGGTGGATCTCTGTGAGTTCGAGGCCAGCCTGGTCTCTAAAGTGAGTTCCAGGAAAGGCGCAAAACTACACCGAGAAACCCTGTCTCGAAAAACAAAAAAAAAAAAAAAAAAGAAAAAAAGAAACACACTCTGCTTTTTCGAAAACATCACTCTTCTACTCTACTTTGTTTCCTATAGGGCCAGAACAGTGAGCTTGCTCAGAACAAAAGAACTGTGCTTCCTACACACACGGCCATATCTAGTTCAACTCTGCTAAGGAAACTGACAAGAAAGGTAGATCCTCTTAAGTCCAATACACTGTACATGCTGGGAACAGACGCCAGTGCTATTTGCCCTAGAACCACAATGGGAGCGCAATAGTGACTCTTCTTACCAGAAAACAACTCTTGCTCGTAGGACAAGAAACTGCATGTGATTCAACTCCATTTAGGACTGGGAAACAAACGCTAGCTTGCCTTAGAAGAAACACACTCTGCTTTTGAGAAAAGAGCACTCTTCTACTCTACTGTGTTTCCTATGGTGCCCGAACAGTGAGCATTCTCAGAACAAAAGAACTGTGCTTCCTACACACATGGGCCATATCTAGTTCAACTCTGCTTAGGAAACTGACATGAACAGTAGCTCCTCTTCAGTCCAATACACTGTACATGCTGGGAACAGACGCCAGTGCTATTTGCCCTAGTATCACAATGGGAGCGCAATAGTGACTCTTCTTACCAGAAAACAACTCTTGCTCGTAGGACCAGAAACTGCATGTGATTCATCTCCATTTAGGATTGGGAAACAAACGCTAGCTCGCCTTACATGAAACACACTCTGCTTTTGAGAAAAGGGCACTCTTCTACTCTACTGTGTTTCCTATAGGGCCAGAACAGTGAGCATTCTCAGAACAAAAGAACTGTGCTTCCTACACACAGGGGCCATAAATAGTTCAACTCTGCTTAGGAAACTGACAAGAACAGTAGCTCCGCTTCAGTCCAATACACTGTACGTGCTGGGAACAGAAGCGAGTGCTATATGCACTGTGTATGGAAATGGGAGCACAATAGACACTTTCCTTACCAGAAAACAACTCTTGCTCGTAGAACCAAAAACTGCATGTGATTCAACTACATTTAGGACTTGGAAACAAACGCTAGCTCGCCTTACAAGAAAGACACTCTGATTTTGAGAAAAGAGCAGTCTTCTACTCGACTGTGTTTCCTATAGGGCCAGAACAGTGAGTTTGCTCAGAAGAAAAGAACTGTGCTTTCTACAAATACGGCCATATCTAGTTCAATTCTGCTTAGGAAACTGACAAGAACAGTAGATCCTCTTCAGTCCAGTACACTGTACATGCTGGGAACAGACACAAGTGCTATTTGCCCTGTGTATGACAATGGGAGCACAATAGTGACTCTTCTTACCAGAAAAAAACTCTTGCTCGTAGGACAAGAAACTGCATGTGATTCAACTCGATTTAGGACTGGGAAACAAACGCTAGCTCGCCTTACAAGAAACACACTCTGCTTTTGAGAAAAGAGTACTCTTCTACTCTACTGTGTCTCCTATGTGGACCGAACAGTGAGCTTGCTCAGAACAACAGAACTGTGCTTCCTCCACACACGGGCCATATCTAGTTCAACTCTGATTAGGAAACTGACAAGAACAGTAGCTCCTTTTCAGTCCAATACACTGTACTTGCTGGGAACAGACGCGAGTGCTATTTGCACTGTGTATGGCAATGGGAGCACAATAGTGACTTTCCTTACCAGAAAATAACTCTTGCTCATAGGACCGAAAACTGGATGTAATTCAACTCCATTTAGGAATGGGAAACAAACGCTAGCTCGCCTTACAAGAAAGACACTCTGATTTTGAGAAAAGAGGAGTCTTCTACTCGACTGTTTTTCCTATGGGGTCCGAACAGTGAGCTTGCTCAGAACAAAAGAACTGTGCTTCCTACAAACACGGATCATATTTAGTTCAACTCTGCTTACGAAACTGACAAGAACATTAGCTCCGCTTCAGTCCAATTCACTGTACTTCTGGGAACAGACACGAGTGCTATTTGCACTGTGTATGGCAATGGAGCGCAATAATGACTTTCCTTACCAGAAAACAACTCTTGCTCGTAGGACCAAAAACTGCATGTGATTCAACTCCATTTAGGAATGGGAAACAAACGCTAGTTTGCCTTACAAGAAACACACTCTGCTTTTGAGAAAAGAGCACTCTTCTACTCTACTGTGTTTCCTATGGGGTCCGAACAGTGAGCTTGCTCAGAAAAAAAGAACTGTGCTTCCTAAACACACACGGGCCATATCTAGTTCAACTCTGCTTTGGAAACTGACAAGAACGGTAGCTCCTCTTCAGTCCAATACACTGTACTAGCTGGGAACAGACGCGAGTGCTATTTGCACTGTGTATGGCAATAGGAGCACAATAGTGACTCTTCTTATCAGAAAACAACTCTTGCTCATAGGACCAGAAACTGCATGGGATTCAACTCCATTTGGGACTGGGAAACAAACGCTAGCTGGCCTTACAAGAAACACACTCTGCTTTTGAGAAAAGAGCACTCTTCTACTCTACTTTGTTTCCTATGGGGTCCGAACAGTGAGCTTGCTCAGAACAAAAGAACTGTGCTTCCTACACACACGGGCCATATCTAGTTCAACTCTGCTTAAGAAACTGACAAGAACAGTAGATCCTCTTCAGTCCAATACACTGTACATGCTGGGAACAGACGCCAGTCCTATTTGCGCTAGTATCACAATGGGAGAGCAATAGTGACTCTTCTTACCAGAAAACAACTCTTGCTCGTAGGACAAGAAACTGCATGTGATTCAACTCCATTTAGGACTGGGAAACAAACACTAGCTTGCCTTACGAGAAACACACTCTGCTTTTGAGAAAAGAGCACTCTTCTACTCTACTGTGTTTCCTATGGTGCCCGAACAGTGAGCTTGCTCAGAACAAAAGAACTGTGCTTCCTACACACACGGGCCATATCTAGTTCAACTCTGCTTAGGAAACTGACATGAACAGTAGCTCCTCTTCAGTCCAATACACTGTACTAGCTGGGAACAGACGCGAGTGCTATTTGCCCTGTGTATGGCAATAGGAGCACAATAGTGACTCTTCTTATGAGAAAACAACTCTTACTCATAGGACAAGAAACTGCATGGGATTCAACTCCATTTAGGATGGGGAAACAAACACTAGCTCGCCTTACAAGAAACACACTCTGCTTTTGAGAAAAGAGCACTCTTCTACTCTACTGTGTTTCCTATGGGTCCGAATAGTGAGCTTGCTCAGAAAAAAAGAACTGTGCTTCCTACACAAAGGGGCCATATCTAGTTCAACTATGCTTCGAAAACTGACAAGAACAGTAGCTCTGCTTCAGTCCAATACACTGTACTTGCTGGGAACAGATGCGAGTGCTATTTACAATGTATATGGCAATGGGAGCACAACAGTGACTTTATTACCAGAAAACAACTCTTGCTCGTAGGACCAAAAACTGCATGTGATTCAACTCCATTTAGGACTGGGAAACAAACACTAGCTCGCCTTACAAGAAACACACTCTGCTTTTGAGAAAAGAGCACTCTTCTACTCGACTGCGTTTCCTATTTGGTCTGAACATTGAGCTTGCTCAGAACAAAAGAACTGTGCTTTCTCCACACACGGGCCATATCTAGTTCAACTCTGCTTAGGAAACTGACAAGAACAGTAGCTCCTATTCAGTCCAATACACTGTACTTGCTGGGAACAGACGCGAGTGCTATTTGCACTGTGTATGTAAATCGGAGCGCAATAGTGACTTTCCTTACCAGAAAACACCTCTTGCTCGTAGGACCAGAAACTGCATGGGATTCAACTCCATTTCTGACTGGGAAACAAACACTAGCTCGCCTTACAAGAAACACACTCTGCTTTTGAGAAAAGAGCACTCTTCTACTCTACTGTGTTACCTATAGGACCAAACAGTGAGCTTGCTCAGAACAAAGAACTGTGCTTCATACAAATACTGCCATATCTAGTTCATTTCTGCTTAGGAAACTGACAAGAACAGTAGCTTCTGTTCAGTCCAATACACTGTACATGCTGGGAACAGATGCCAGAGCTATTTGCCCTGTGTATGACAATGGGAGCGCAATAGTGACTCTTCTTACCAGAAAACAACTCTTGCTCGTAGGACAAGAATCTGCATGTGATTCAACTCCATTTAGGACTGGGAAACAAACGCTAGCTCGCCTAACAAGAAACACACTCTGCTTTTCAGAAAAGAGCACTCTTCTACTCTACTGTGTTTCCTATGGAGTCCGAACGGTGAGCTTGCTCAGAACAAAAGAAATGTGCTTCCTACACACACGGGCCATATCTAGTTCAACTCTGCTTAGGAAACTCACAAGAACGGTAGCTCCTCTTCAGTCCAATACACTGTACTACCTGGGAACAGACGCGAGTGCTATTTGCCCTGTGTATGGCAATAGGAGCACAATAGTGACTCTTCTTATCAGAAAACAACGCTTACTCATAGGACAAGAAACTGCATGGGATTCAACTCCATTTCTGACTGGGAAACAAACACTAGCTCGCCTTATAAGAAACACACTCTGCTTTTGAGAAAAGAGCACTCTTCTACTGTAATGTCTTTTCTATGGGGTCCGAATAGTGAGCTTGCTCAGAACAAAAGAACTGTGCTTCCTACACACAGGGGCCATATCTAGTTCAACTCTGCTTAGAAAACTGACAAGAACAGTATCTCCACTTCAGTCCAATACAGTGTACTTGCTGGGAACAGACGCCAGTGCTATTTGACCTGTGTATGACAATGGGAGCGCAATAGTGACTCTTCTTAACAGAAAACAATTCTTGCTCCTAGGACCAGAAACTGCATGGGATTCAACTCCATTTCTGACTGAAAAACAAACACTAGCTTGCCTTACAAGAAACACACTCTGCTTTTGAGAAATGAGCACTCTTCTGCTCTACTGTGTTTTCTATGGGGTCCTAACAGTGAGCTTACTCAGAACAATAGAACTGTGCTTCCTAAACACACGGGCTATACCTAGTTCAACTCTGCTTAGGAAACTGACAAGAAGGGTAGTTCCTCTTCAGTCCAATACACTGTACTAGCTGGGAACAGACGCGAGTCCTATTTGTACTGTGTATGGCAATAGGAGCGCAATAGTGACTCTTCTTATCAGAAAATACCTCTTGCTCGTAGGACCAGAAACAGCATGGGATTCAACTCCATTTCTGACTGGGGAACAAACACTAGTTTGCCTTACAAAAAACACACTCTGCTTTTGAGAAAAGAGCACTCTTCTATTCTTCTGTGTTTCTATATGGTCCGAACAGTGAGCTTGCTCAGAACAAAAGAACTGTGCTCCCTACACACATGGGCCATATCTAGTTCAACTGTGCTTAGGAAACTGACAAGAACAGTAGCTCCTCTTCAGTCCAATACACTGTACTTGCTGGGAACAGACGCGAGTGCTATTTGCAATGTGTGTGGAAATGGGAGCGCAATAGTGACTTTTTTTTTTTACCAGAAAACAACTCTTGCTCCTAGGACCAAAAACTGCATGTGATTCAACTCCATTTAGGACTGGGAAACAAACACTAGCTCGCCTTACAAGAAAGACACTCTGATTTTGAGAAAAGAGCACTCTTCTACTCTACTGTGTTTCCTTTGGGGTCCGAACAGTGAGGTTGCTCAGAACAAAAGTACTGTGCTTCTTACACACACGGGCCATATCTAGTTCAACTCTGTTTAGGAAACTGACAAGAACAGTAGCTCCGCTTCAGTCCAATACACTGTACTTGCTGAAAACAGACGCGAGTGCTCTTTGCACTGTGTATGGCAATGGGAGTGCAATAGTGACTTTTCTTACCAGAAAACAACTCTTGCTCATAGGACCAAAAAGTGCATGTGATTCAACTCCATTTAGGACTGGGAAACAAACGCTAGCTCGCCTTACTAGAAACACACTCTGCTTTTGAGAAAAGAGCAGTCTTCAACTCTACTGTGTTTCCTATAGAGCCAGAACAGCGAGTTTGCTCAGAACAAAAGAACTATGCTTCCTACAAATAAGGCCATATCTAGTTCTATTCTGCTTAGGAAACTGACAAGAACAGTAGATCCTCTTCAGTCCAATACACTGTACATGCTGGGAATAGACGCCAGTGCTATTTGTCCTGTGTATGAAAATGGGAGTGCAATAGTGACTCTTCTTACCAGAAAACAACTCTTGCTCGTAGGACCAGAAACTGGATGTGATTCAACTCCATTTAGGACTGGGAAACATACGCTAGCTCTCCTTACAAGAAACACACTCTGCTTTTGAGAAAAGAGCACTCTTCTACTCTACTGTGTATCTTATGGGGCCCGAACAGTGAGCTTGCTCAGAACAAAAGAACTGTGCTTCCTAAACACAGGGGCCATATCTAGTTCAACTCTGCTTAGGAAATTGACCAAAACAGTAGCTCCTCTTCAGGCCAATACACTGTACATGCTGGGAACAGATGCCAGTGCTATTTGCACTGTGCATGGCAATGGGAGTGCAATAGTGACTTTCCTTACCAGAAAACTACTCTTGCTCGTAGGACCAAAAACCGGATGTGATTCAACTCCATTTAGGTCTGGGAAATAAACGCTAGCTTGCCTTACTAGAAACACACTCTGCTTTTGAGAAAAGAGCACTCTTCTACTCTACTGTGTTTCCTATGGGGTCCGAACAGTGAGCTTGTTCAGAATAGAACTGTGCTTCCAACACACAGGGGCCATATCTAGTTCAACTCTGCTCAGGAAACTGACAAGAACAGTAGCTCCTCTTCAGTTCAATACACTGTACTTGCTGAGAACAGACATGAGTGCTATTTGCACTGTATATGGCAATCGGAGCGCAATAGTGACTTTGCTTACGAGAAAATAACTCTTGCTCGTAGGACCAAAAACAGGATGTGATTCAACTCCATTCAGTACTGGGAAACAAACGCTAGCTTGCCTTACAAGCAACACACTCTGCTTTTGAGAAAAGAGCACTCTTCTACTCTACTGTGTTTCCTATGGGGTCCGAAAAGTGAGCTTGCTCAGAACAAAAGAACTGTGCTTCCTACACACACGGGCCATATCTAGTTCAACTCTGCTTAGGAAACTGACAAGAACGGTAGCTCCTCTTCAGTCCAATACACTGTACTAGCTGGACACAGACGCGAGTCCTATTTGTACTGTGTATAGAAATAGGAGCGCAATAGTGACTCTATTTATCAGAAAACACCTCTTCCTCGTAGGAACAAAAACTGCATGGGATTCAACTCCATTTCTGACTGGGGAACAAACACTAGCTCGCCTTACAAGAAACACACTCTGCTTTTGAGAAAAGAGCACTCTTCTACTCTTCTGTGTTTCCTATGTGGTCCGAACAGTGAGCTTGCTCAGAACAAAATAACTGTGCTTCCTACACACAGGGGCCATATAGTTCAACTCTGCTTAGCAAACTGACAAGAACAGTAGCTCCGCTTCAGTCCAATACACTGTACTTCCTGGGAACAGATGCGAGTGCTATTTGCACTGTGTATGGAAATGGGAGCTCAATAGTGACTTTCCTTACCAGAAACAACTCTTGCTCGTAGTACCAAAAACTGCATGTGATTCAACTCCATTTAGGACTGGGAAACATACGCTAGCTCTCCTTACAAGAAACCCACTCTGCTTTTGAGAAAAGAGCAGTCTTCTATTTCACTGTGGTTCATATGGTGTCCGAACAGTGAGCTTGCTGAGAACAAAAGAACTGTGCTTCCTACACACATGGGCCATGTCTAGTTAAACTCTGCTTAGGAAAGTGAAAAGAACAGTAGCTCCTCTTCAGTTCAATACACTGTACTTGCTGGGAACAGACGCGAGTGCTATTTGCACTGTGTAGCGCAATTGGAGCACAATAGTGACTCGTCTTACCAGAAAACAACTCTTGCTCATAGGACAAAAAACTGCATGTGACTCAACTCCATTTAGGACTGGGAAACAAACGCTAGCTCGCCTTACAAGAAACACACTCTGCTTTTGAGAAAAGAGCAGTCTTCTACTCTACTGTGTTTCCTATAGGGCCAGAACAGTGAGCTTGCTCAGAACAAAAGAACTATGCTTCATACAAATACTGCCATATCTAGTTCAATTCTGGTTATGAAACTGACAAGAACAGTAGATCCTCTTCAGTCCAATACACTGTACATGCTGGGAACAGACGCAAGTGCTATTTGCCCTGTGTCTGACAATGGGAGCGCAATAGTGACTTTCCTTACCAGAAAACAACTCTTGCTCGTAGGACCAAAAACAGGGTGTGATTCAACTCCATTTAGTACTGGAAAACAAATGCTAGCTTGCCTTACAAGAAACACACTCTGCTTTTGAGAAAAGAGCACTCTTCTGCTCTACTGTGTTTCCGATGGGGTCCGAACAGTGCGCTTGCTCAGAACAAAAGAACTGTGCTTCCTACACACACGGGCCATATCTAGTTCAACTCTGCTTAGGAAACTGACAAGAACGGTAGCTCCTCTTCAGTCCAATACACTGTACTAGCTGGGAACAGACGGGAGTCCTATTTGTACTGTGTATAGAAATAGGAGCGCAATAGTGACTCTTTTTATCAGAAAACACCTCTTCCTCGTAGGAACAAAAACTGAATGGGATTCAACTCCATTTCTGACTGGGGAACAAACACTAGCTCGCCTTACAAGAAACACACTCTGCTTTTGAGAAAAGAGCAGTCTTCTATTTCACTGTGGTTCATGTGGTGTCCGAACAGTGAGCTTGCTGAGAACAAAAGAACTGTGCTTCCTACACACATGGGCCATATCTAGTTCAACTCTGCTTAGGAAAGTGACAAGAACAGTAGCTCCTCTTCAGTTCAATACACTGTACTTGCTGGGAACAGACGCAAGTGCTATTTGCACTGTGTATGGCAAAGGGAGCGCAATAGTGACTTTCCTTACCAGAAAACAACTCTTGCTCGTAGGACAATAAACTGCATGTGTTTCAACTCCATTTAGGACTGGGAAACAAACGCTAGCTCGCCTTACAAGAAACACACTCTGCTTTTGAGAAAAGAGCACTCTTCTACTCTACTGTTTTTCCTATGGTGTCCGAACAGTGAGCTTGCTCAGAAAAAAAAAACTGTGCTTTCTACACACAGGGGCCATATCTATTCAACTCTGCTTAGGAAACTGACAAGAACAGTAGCTCCGCCTCAGTAAAATACACTGTACTTCCTGGGAACAGATGCGAGTGCTATTTGCACTGTGTATGGAAATGGGAGCGCAATAGTGACTTTCCTTACCAGAAAACAACTCTTGCTGTTAGGACCAGAAACTGAATGGGATTCAACTCCATTTAGGACTGGGAAACAAACGCTAGCTCGCCTTACAAGAAACACACTCTGCTTTTGAGAAAAGAGCACTCTTCTACTCTACTGTGTTTCCTATAGGGCCAGAACAGTGAGTTTGCTCAGAACAAAAGAACTGTGCTTCCTACAAATACGGCCATATCTAGTTCAATTCTGCTTAGGAAACTGACAAGAACAGTAGATCCTTTCAGTCCAATACACTGTACATGCTGGGAACAGACGCCAGTGCTATTTGCCCTGTGTATGACAATGGGAGCGCAATAGTGACTCTTCTTACCAGAAAACAACCCTTGCTTGTAGGACAAGAAAGTGCATGTGATTCAACTCCTTTTATGACTGGGAAACAAACGCTAGCTCGCCTTACAAGAAATACACTCTGCTTTTGAGAAAAGAGTACTCTTCTCCTCTACTGTGTTTCCTATGGGGTCCGAACAGTGAGCTTGCTCAGAACAAAAGAACTGTGCTTCCTACACACACGGGCCATATCTAGTTCAACTCTGCTTAGGAAACTGACAAGAACGGTAGCTCCTCTTCAGTCCAATACACTGTACTAGCTGGGAAAAGACGCGAGTCCTATTTGTACTGTGTATAGAAATAGGAGCGCAAAAGTGACTCTTCTTATCAGAAAACACCTCTTCTTCGTAGGAACAAAAACTGCATTTGATTCAACTCCATTTCTGACTGGGGAACAAACACTAGCTCGCCTTACAAGAAACACACTCTGCTTTTGAGAAAAGAGCACTCTTCTACTCTTCTGTGTTTCCTATGTGGTCCGAACTGTGAGCTTGCTCAGAACAAAAGAACTGTGCTTCCTACACACAGGGGCCATATCTAGTTCAACTCTGCTTAGCAAACTGACAAGAACAGTAGCTCTGCTTCAGTCCAATACACTGTAATTCCTGGGAACAAATGTGAGTGCTATTTGCACTGTGTATGGAAATGGGAGCACAATAGTGACTTTCCTTACCAGAAACAACTCTTGCTCGTAGTACCAAAAACTGCATGTGATTCAACTCCATTTAGGACTGGGAAACAAATGCTAGCTCTCCTTACAAGAAACCCACTCTGCTTTTGAGAAAAGAGCAGTCTTCTATTTCACTGTGGTTCATATGGTGTCCGAAGAGTGAGCTTGCTCAGAACAAAAGAACTGTGCTTCATACAAATACTGCCATATCTAGTTCAATTCTGGTTATGAAACTGAAAAGAACAGTAGATCCTCTTCAGTCCAATACACTGTACATGCTGGGAACAGACGCCAGTGCTATTTGTCCTGTGTATGAAAATGGGAGTGCAATAGTGAATCTTCTTACCAGAAAACAACTCTTGCTCGTAGGACCAGAAACTGGATGTGATTCAACTCCATTTAGGACTGGGAAACAAACGCTAGCTCTCCTTACAAGAAACACACTCTGCTTTTGAGAAAAGAGCACTCTTCTACTCTACTGTGTATCCTATGGGGCCCGAACAGTGAGCTTGCTCAGAACAAAAGAACTGTGCTTCATACAAATACTGCCATATCTAGTTCAACTCTGCTTAGGAAACTGACAAGAACGGTAGCTCCTCTTCAGTCCAATACACTGTACTTGCTGGGAACAGACGCGAGTGCTATTTGCACTGTATATGGCAATGGGAGCGCAATAGTGACTTTGCTTACGAGAAAATAACTCTTGCACGTAGGACCAAAAACTGCATGTGATTCAACTCCATTTAGGACTGGGAAACAAACGCTAGCTCGCCTTACAAGAAACACACTCTGCTTTTGAGAAAAGAGCACTCTTCTACTCTAATGTATTTTCTATGGGGTCCGAACAGTGAGCTTGCTCAGAACAAAAGAACTGTGCTTCCTACACACAGGGGCCATATCTTGTTCAACTCTGCTTAGGAAACTGACAAGAACAGTAGATCCCCTTCAGTCCAATACACTGTACTTGCTGGGAACAGATGCGAGTGCTATTTGCACTGTGTATGGAAATGAGAGCGCAATAGTGACTTTCCTTACCAGAAAACAACTCTTGCTCGTAGGACCAAAAACTGCATGTGATTCAACTCCATTTAGGACTGGGAAACAAACGCTAGCTCGCCTTACAAGAAACACACTCTGCTTTTGAGAAAAGAGCACTCTTCTACTCTACTGTGTTTCCTATAGGGCCAAAACTGTGAGCTTGCTCAGAACAAGAGAACTGTGCTTCATACAAATACGGCCATATCTAGTTCAATTCTGCTTAGGAAACTGACAAGAACAGTAGATCCTCTTCAGTCCAATACACTGTACATGCTGGGAACAGACGCCAGTGCTATTTGCCCTGTGTATGACAATGGGAGCGCAATAGTGACTCTGCTTACCAGAAAACAAATCTTGCTCATAGGACAAGAAACTGCATGTGATTCAACTCCATTTAGGACTGGGAAACAAACGCTAGCTCGCCTTACAAGAAACACACTCTGCTTTTGAGAAAAGAGCACTCTTCTACTCTACTGTGTTTCCTATGGAGTCCGAACAGTGAGCTTGCTCAGAACAAAAGAACTGTGCTTCCTACACACACGGGCCATATCTAGTTCAACTCTGCTTAGGAAACTGACAAGAACAGTAGATCCTCTTCAGTCCAATACACTGTACTTGCTGGAACAGACGCCAGTGCTATTTGCACTGTGTATGGCAATGGGAGCGCAATAGTGACTTTGCTTACAAAAAAACAACTCTTGCTCGTAGGACCAAAAACTGCATGTGATTCAACTCCATTTAGGACTGATAAACAAACTCTAGCTCGCCTTACAAGAAACACAGTCTGCTTTTGAGAAAAGAGCAGTCTTCTATTCTACTGTGTTGCATATGGGGTCCGAACACTGAGCTTGCTCAGAACAAAAGAACTGTGCTTTCTACACACACGGGCCATATCTAGTTCAACTCTGCTTAGGAAACTGACAAGAACAGAAGCTCCTGTTCAGTCCAATACACAGAACTTGCTGGGAACAGACACGAGTGCTCGTTGAACTGTGTATGGCAATGGGAGTACAATAGTGACTTTCCTTACCAGAAAACAACTCTTGCTTGTAGGACCAAAAACTGCATGTGATTCAACTCCATTTAGGACTGGGAAACAAACGCTAGCTCGCCTTACAAGAAACACACTCTGCTTTTGAGAAAAGAGCACTCTTCTACTCTAATGTATTTTCTAAGGGGTCCGAACAGTGAGCTTGCTCAGAACAAAAGAACTGTGCTTAATACACACACGGGACATATCTAGTTCAACTCCTCTTAGGAAACTGACAAGAACAGTAGCTCCTCTTCAGTTCAATACACTGTACTTGCTGGGAACAGACGCAAGTGCTATTTGCACTGTGTATGGCAAAGGGAGCGCAATAGTGACTTTCCTTACCAGAAAACAACTCTTGCTTGTAGGACCAAAAACTGCATGTGATTCAACTCCTTTTAGGACTGGGAAACAAACGCTAGCTCGCCTTACAAGAAACACACTCTGCTTTTGAGAAAAGAGCACTCTTCTACTCTACTGTGTTTCCTATAGGGCCTGAACAGTGAGCTTGCTCAGAACAAAAGAACTGTGCTTCATACAAATACAGCCATATCTAGTTCAATTCTGCTTAGGAAACTGAAAAGAACAGTAGATCCACTTAAGTCCAATACACTGTACATGCTGGGAACAGACGCCAGTGCTATTTGCCCTGTGTATGACAATGGGAGCATAATAGTGACTCTTCTTACCAGAAAACAACTCTTGCTCATAGGACAATAAACTGCATGTGTTTCAACTCCATTTAGGACTGGGAAACAAACGCTAGCTCGCCTTACAAGAAACACACTCTGCTTTTGAGAAAAGAGCACTCTTCTACTCGACTGTTTTTCCTATGGTGTCCGAACAGTGAGCTTGCTCTGAAAAAAAGAACTGTGCTTTCTACACACAGGGGGCATATCTATTCAACTCTGCTTAGGAAACTGACAAGAACAGTAGCTCCGCTTCAGTCCAATACACTGTACTTGCTGGGAACAGATGCGAGTGCTATTTGCACTGGGTATGGAAATGGGAGCGCAATAGTGACTTTCCTTACCAGAAAACAACTCTTGCTGGTAGGACCAGAAACTGCATGGGATTCAACTCCATTTAGGACTGGGAAACAAACGCTAGCTCGCCTTACAAGAAACACACTCTGCTTTTGAGAAAAGAGCACTCTTCTACTCTACTGTGTTTCCTATAGGGCCAGAACAGTGAGTTTGCTCAGAACAAAAGAACTGTGCTTCCTACAAATACGGCCATATCTAGTTCTATTCTGGTTATGAAACTGACAAGAACTGTAGATCCTCTTCAGTCCAATACACTGTACATGCTGGGAACAGACGCCAGTGCTATTTGCCCTGTGTCTGACAATGGGAGTGCAATAGTGACTTTCCTTACCAGAAAACAACTCTTGCTCGTAGGACCAAAAACAGGATGTGATTCAACTCCATTTAGTACTGTGAAATAAACGCTAGCTTGCCTTACAAGAAACACACTCTGCTTTTGAGAAAAGAGCACTCTTCTGCTCTACTGTGTTTCCTATGGGGTCCGAACAGTGAGCTTGCTCAGAACAAAAGAACTGTGCTTCCTACACACACGGGCCATATCTAGTTCAACTCTGCTTAGGAAACTGACAAGAACAGTAGCTCCTCTTCAGTCCAATACACTGTACTAGCTGGGAACAGACGCGAGTCCTATTTGTACTGTGTATAGAAATAGGAGCGCAATAGTGACTCTTCTTATCAGAAAACACCTCTTCCTCGTAGGAACAAAAACTGCATGGGATTCAACTCCATTTCTGACTGGGGAACAAACACTAGCTCGCCTTACAAGAAACACACTCTGCTTTTGAGAAAAGAGCACTCTTCTACTCTTCTGTGTTTCCTATTTGGTCCAAACAGTGAGCTTGCTCAGAACAAAAGAAGTGTGCTTCCTACACACAGGGGCCATATCTAGTTCAACTCTGCTTAGCAAACTGACAAGAACAGTAGCTCCGCTTCAGTCCAATACACTGTACTTCCTGGGAACAGATGCGAGTGCTATTTGCACTGTGTATGGAAATGGGAGCGCAATAGTAACTTTCCTTACCAGAAACAACTCTTGCTCGTAGTACCAAAAACTGCATCTGATTCAACTCCATTTAGGACTGGGAAGCAAACACTAGCTCTCCTTACAAGAAACACACTCTGCTTTTGAGAAAAGAGCACTCTTCTACTCTACTGTGTTTTCTATAGGGCCAGAACAGTGAGTTTGCTCAGAACAAAATTACTGTGCTTCCTACAAATACGGCCATATCTAGTTCAATTCTGCTTAGGAAACTGACAAGAACAGTAGCTCCTCTTCAGTCCAATACACTGTACATGCTGGGAACAGACACCAGTGCTATTTGCCCTGTGTATGACAATGGGAGCGCAACAGTGACTCTTTTTACCAGAAAACAACTCTTGCTCGTAGGACAAGAAACTGCATGTGATTCAACTCCATTTAGGACTGGGAAACAAACGCTAGCTCGCCTTACAAGAAACACACTCTGCTTTTGAGAAAAGAGCACTCTTCTACTCTACTGTGTTTCCTATGGGGTCTGAACAGTGAGCTTGCTCAGAACAAAAGAACTGTGCTTCCTACACACATGGGCCATATCTAGTTCAACTCTGCTTAGGAAACTGACAAGAACAGTAGCTCCTCTTCAGTCCAATACACTGTACTTGCTGTGAACAGACGCGAGAGCTATTTGCACTGTGTATGGCAAAGGGAGCGCAATAGTGACTTTCCTTACCAGAAAACAACTCTTGATCGTAGGACCAAAAACTGCATGTGATTCAACTCCATTTAGGACTGGGAAACAAACGCTAGCTCGCCTTACAAGAAACACACTCTGCTTTTGAGAAAAGAGCAGTCTTCTATTCTACTGTGGTTCTTATGGGGTCCGAACATTGAGCTTGCTCAGAACAAAAGAACTGGGCTTCCTACACACATGGGCCATATCTAGTTCAACTCTGCTTAGGAAACTGACAAGAACAGTAGTTCCTCTTCAGTCCAATACACTACTTGCTGGGAACAGATGCGAGTGCTATTTGCACTGTGTATGGCAATGGGAGCGCAATAGTGACTTTGATTACGAGAAAACAACTCTTGCTCGTTGGACCAAAAACTGCATGTGATTCAACTCCATTTAGGACTGGGAAACAAACGCTAGCTTGCCTTACAAGAAACACACTCTGCTTTTGAGAAAGGAGCAGTCTTCTATTCTACTGTGGTTCATATGGGGACCGAACATTGAGCTTACTCAGAACAAAAGAACTGTGCTTCCTACACACACGGGACATATCTAGTTCAACTCTGCTTAGGAAACTGACGAGAACAGTAGCTCCTCTTCAGTCGAATACACTGTACTTGCTGGGAACAGACGTGAGTGCTATTTGCACTGTGTATGGCAATGGGAGCGCAATAGTGACTTTGCTTACGAGTAAACAACTCTTGCTCGTAGGACCAAAAACTGCATGAGATTCAACTCCATTTAGGACTGGGAAACAAACGCTAGCTCGCCTTACAAGAAACACACTCTGCTTTTGAGAAAAGAGCAGTCTTCTTTTTCACTGTGGTTCATATGGTGTCCGAACAGTGAGCTTGCTGAGAACAAAAGAACTGTGCTTCCTACATATGGGCCATATCTAGTTCAACTCTGCTTAGGAAAGTGACAAGAACAGTAGCTCCTCTTCAGTTCAATACACTGTACTTGCTGGGAACAGACACGAGTGCTATTTGCACTGTGTAAGGCAAAGGGAGCGCAATAGTGACTTTCCTTACCAGAAAACAACTCTTGCTCATAGGACCAAAAACTGCATGTGATTCAACTCCATTTAGGACTGGGAAACAAACACTAGCTCGCCTTACAAGAAACACACTCTGCTTTTGAGAAAAGAGCAGTCTTCTACTCTACTGTGTTTCCTATAGGGCCAGAACAGTGAGCTTGCTCAGAACAAAAGAACTGTGCTTCATACAAATACGGCCATATCTAGTTCAATTCTGCTTAGGAAACTGAAAAGAACAGTAGATCCTCTTCAGTCCAATACACTATACTTGCTGGGAACAGTCGCCAGTGCTATTTGCCCTGTGTATGACAATGGGAGCACAATAGTGACTCTTCTTACCAGAAAACAACTCTTGCTCGTAGGACAATAAACTGCATGTGTTTCAACTCCATTTAGGACTGGGAAACAAACGCTAGCTCGCTTTACAAGAAACACACTCTGCTTCTGAGAAAAGAGCACTCTTCTACTCGACTGTTTTTCCTATTGTGTCCGAACAGTGAGCTTGCTCAGAAAAAATGAACTGTGCTTTCTACACACAGGGGCCATATCTAGTTCAACTCTGCTTAGGAAACTGACAAGAACAGTAGCTCCGCTTCAGTCCAATACACTCTACTTGCTGGGAACAGATGCGAGTGCTATTTGCACTGTGTATGGAAATGGGAGCGCAATAGTGACTTTCCTTACCAGAAAACAACTCTTGCTGGTAGGACCAGAAACTGCATGGGATTCAACTCCATTTAGGACTGGGAAACAAACGCTAGCTCGCCTTACAAGAAACACACTCTGCTTTTGAGAAAAGAGCACTCTTCTACTCTACTGTGTTTCCTATAGGGCCAGAACAGTGAGTTTGCTCAGAACAAAAGAACTGTGCTTCCTACAAATACGGCCATATCTAGTTCAATTCTGCTTAGGAAACTGACAAGAACAGTAGATCCTCTTCAGTCCAATACACTGTACATGCTGGGAACAGACGCCAGTGCTATTTGCCCTGTGTCTGACAATGGAAGCGCAATAGTGACTTTCCTTACCAGAAAAAAACTCTTCCTCGTAGGACCAAAAACAGGATGTGATTCAACTCCATTTAGTACTGGGAAACAAACGCTAGCTTGCCTTACAAGAAACACACTCTGCTTTTGAGAAAAGAGCACTCTTCTGCTCTACTGTGTTTCCTATGGGGTCCGAACAGTGAGCTTGCTCAGAACAAAAGAACTGTGCTTCCTACACACACGGGCCATATCTAGTTCAACTCTGCTTAGGAAACTGACAAGAACGGTAGCTCCTCTTCAGTCCAATACACTGTACATGCTGGGAACACACGCCAGTGCTATTTGCCCTGTGTCTGACAATGGGAGCGCAATAGTGACTTTCCTTACCAGAAAACAACTCTTGCTCGTAGGACCAAAAACAGGATGTGATACAACTCCATTTAGTACTGGGAAATAAACGCTAGCTTGCCTTACAAGAAACACACTCTGATTTTGAGAAAAGAGCACTCTTCTACTCTACTGTGTTTCCTATGGGGTCCGAACCGTGAGCTTGCTCAGAACAAAAGAACTGTGCTTCCTACACACACGGGACATATCTAGTTTAACTCTGCTTAGTAAACTGACAAGAACAGTAGCTCCTCTTCAGTCCAATACACTGTACTTGCTGGGAACAGACGTGAGTGCTATTTGCACTGTGTATGGCAATGGGAGCGCAATAGTGACTTTGCTTACGAGTAAACAACTCTTGCTCGTAGGACCAAAAACTGCATGTGATTCAACTCCATTTAGGACTGGGAAACAAACGCTAGCTTGCCTTACAAGAAACACACTCTGCTTTTGAGAAAGGAGCAGTCTTCTATTCTACTGTGGTTCATATGGGGACCGAACATTGAGCTTACTCAGAACAAAAGAACTGTGCTTCCTACACACACGGGACATATCTAGTTCAACTCTGCTTAGAAAACTGACGAGAACAGTAGCTCCTCTTCAGTCGAATACACTGTACTTGCTGGGAACAGACGTGAGTGCTATTTGCACTGTGTATGGCAATGGGAGCGCAATAGTGACTTTGCTTACGAGTAAACAACTCTTGCTCGTAGGACCAAAAACTGCATGAGATTCAACTCCATTTAGGACTGGGAAACAAACGCTAGCTCGCCTTACAAGAAACACACTCTGCTTTTGAGAAAAGAGCAGTCTTCTTTTTCACTGTGGTTCATATGGTGTCCGAACAGTGAGCTTGCTGAGAACAAAAGAACTGTGCTTCCTACATATGGGCCATATCTAGTTCAACTCTGCTTAGGAAAGTGACAAGAACAGTAGCTCCTCTTCAGTTCAATACACTGTACTTGCTGGGAACAGACACGAGTGCTATTTGCACTGTGTAAGGCAAAGGGAGCGCAATAGTGACTTTCCTTACCAGAAAACAACTCTTGCTCATAGGACCAAAAACTGCATGTGATTCAACTCCATTTAGGACTGGGAAACAAACACTAGCTCGCCTTACAAGAAACACACTCTGCTTTTGAGAAAAGAGCACTCTTCTACTCTACTGTGTTTCCTATAGGGCCTGAACAGTGAGCTTGCTCAGAACAAAAGAACTGTGCTTCATACAAATACAGCCATATCTAGTTCAATTCTGCTTAGGAAACTGAAAAGAACAGTAGATCCTCTTCAGTCCAATACACTGTACATGCTGGGAACAGACGCCAGTGCTATTTGCCCTGTGTATGACAATGGGAGCATAATAGTGACTCTTCTTACCAGAAAACAACTCTTGCTCATAGGACAATAAACTGCATGTGTTTCAACTCCATTTAGGACTGGGAAACAAACGCTAGCTCGCCTTACAAGAAACACACTCTGCTTTTGAGAAAAGAGCACTCTTCTACTCGACTGTTTTTCCTATGGTGTCCGAACAGTGAGCTTGCTCTGAAAAAAAGAACTGTGCTTTCTACACACAGGGGGCATATCTATTCAACTCTGCTTAGGAAACTGACAAGAACAGTAGCTCCGCTTCAGTCCAATACACTGTACTTGCTGGGAACAGATGCGAGTGCTATTTGCACTGGGTATGGAAATGGGAGCGCAATAGTGACTTTCCTTACCAGAAAACAACTCTTGCTGGTAGGACCAGAAACTGCATGGGATTCAACTCCATTTAGGACTGGGAAACAAACGCTAGCTCGCCTTACAAGAAACACACTCTGCTTTTGAGAAAAGAGCACTCTTCTACTCTACTGTGTTTCCTATAGGGCCAGAACAGTGAGTTTGCTCAGAACAAAAGAACTGTGCTTCCTACAAATACGGCCATATCTAGTTCTATTCTGGTTATGAAACTGACAAGAACTGTAGATCCTCTTCAGTCCAATACACTGTACATGCTGGGAACAGACGCCAGTGCTATTTGCCCTGTGTCTGACAATGGGAGTGCAATAGTGACTTTCCTTACCAGAAAACAACTCTTGCTCGTAGGACCAAAAACAGGATGTGATTCAACTCCATTTAGTACTGTGAAATAAACGCTAGCTTGCCTTACAAGAAACACACTCTGCTTTTGAGAAAAGAGCACTCTTCTGCTCTACTGTGTTTCCTATGGGGTCCGAACAGTGAGCTTGCTCAGAACAAAAGAACTGTGCTTCCTACACACACGGGCCATATCTAGTTCAACTCTGCTTAGGAAACTGACAAGAACAGTAGCTCCTCTTCAGTCCAATACACTGTACTAGCTGGGAACAGACGCGAGTCCTATTTGTACTGTGTATAGAAATAGGAGCGCAATAGTGACTCTTCTTATCAGAAAACACCTCTTCCTCGTAGGAACAAAAACTGCATGGGATTCAACTCCATTTCTGACTGGGGAACAAACACTAGCTCGCCTTACAAGAAACACACTCTGCTTTTGAGAAAAGAGCACTCTTCTACTCTTCTGTGTTTCCTATTTGGTCCAAACAGTGAGCTTGCTCAGAACAAAAGAAGTGTGCTTCCTACACACAGGGGCCATATCTAGTTCAACTCTGCTTAGCAAACTGACAAGAACAGTAGCTCCGCTTCAGTCCAATACACTGTACTTCCTGGGAACAGATGCGAGTGCTATTTGCACTGTGTATGGAAATGGGAGCGCAATAGTAACTTTCCTTACCAGAAACAACTCTTGCTCGTAGTACCAAAAACTGCATCTGATTCAACTCCATTTAGGACTGGGAAGCAAACACTAGCTCTCCTTACAAGAAACACACTCTGCTTTTGAGAAAAGAGCACTCTTCTACTCTACTGTGTTTTCTATAGGGCCAGAACAGTGAGTTTGCTCAGAACAAAATTACTGTGCTTCCTACAAATACGGCCATATCTAGGTCAATTCTGCTTAGGAAACTGACAAGAACAGTAGCTCCTCTTCAGTCAAATACACTGTACATGCTGGGAACAGACACCAGTGCTATTTGCCCTGTGTATGACAATGGGAGCGCAACAGTGACTCTTTTTACCAGAAAACAACTCTTGCTCGTAGGACAAGAAACTGCATGTGATTCAACTCCATTTAGGACTGGGAAACAAACGCTAGCTCGCCTTACAAGAAACACACTCTGCTTTTGAGAAAAGAGCACTCTTCTACTCTACTGTGTTTCCTATGGGGTCTGAACAGTGAGCTTGCTCAGAACAAAAGAACTGTGCTTCCTACACACATGGGCCATATCTAGTTCAACTCTGCTTAGGAAACTGACAAGAACAGTAGCTCCTCTTCAGTCCAATACACTGTACTTGCTGTGAACAGACGCGAGAGCTATTTGCACTGTGTATGGCAAAGGGAGCGCAATAGTGACTTTCCTTACCAGAAAACAACTCTTGATCGTAGGACCAAAAACTGCATGTGATTCAACTCCATTTAGGACTGGGAAACAAACGCTAGCTCGCCTTACAAGAAACACACTCTGCTTTTGAGAAAAGAGCAGTCTTCTATTCTACTGTGGTTCTTATGGGGTCCGAACATTGAGCTTGCTCAGAACAAAAGAACTGGGCTTCCTACACACATGGGCCATATCTAGTTCAACTCTGCTTAGGAAACTGACAAGAACAGTAGTTCCTCTTCAGTCCAATACACTACTTGCTGGGAACAGATGCGAGTGCTATTTGCACTGTGTATGGCAATGGGAGCGCAATAGTGACTTTGATTACGAGAAAACAACTCTTGCTCGTTGGACCAAAAACTGCATGTGATTCAACTCCATTTAGGACTGGGAAACAAACGCTAGCTTGCCTTACAAGAAACACACTCTGCTTTTGAGAAAGGAGCAGTCTTCTATTCTACTGTGGTTCATATGGGGACCGAACATTGAGCTTACTCAGAACAAAAGAACTGTGCTTCCTACACACACGGGACATATCTAGTTCAACTCTGCTTAGGAAACTGACGAGAACAGTAGCTCCTCTTCAGTCGAATACACTGTACTTGCTGGGAACAGACGTGAGTGCTATTTGCACTGTGTATGGCAATGGGAGCGCAATAGTGACTTTGCTTACGAGTAAACAACTCTTGCTCGTAGGACCAAAAACTGCATGAGATTCAACTCCATTTAGGACTGGGAAACAAACGCTAGCTCGCCTTACAAGAAACACACTCTGCTTTTGAGAAAAGAGCAGTCTTCTTTTTCACTGTGGTTCATATGGTGTCCGAACAGTGAGCTTGCTGAGAACAAAAGAACTGTGCTTCCTACATATGGGCCATATCTAGTTCAACTCTGCTTAGGAAAGTGACAAGAACAGTAGCTCCTCTTCAGTTCAATACACTGTACTTGCTGGGAACAGACACGAGTGCTATTTGCACTGTGTAAGGCAAAGGGAGCGCAATAGTGACTTTCCTTACCAGAAAACAACTCTTGCTCATAGGACCAAAAACTGCATGTGATTCAACTCCATTTAGGACTGGGAAACAAACACTAGCTCGCCTTACAAGAAACACACTCTGCTTTTGAGAAAAGAGCAGTCTTCTACTCTACTGTGTTTCCTATAGGGCCAGAACAGTGAGCTTGCTCAGAACAAAAGAACTGTGCTTCATACAAATACGGCCATATCTAGTTCAATTCTGCTTAGGAAACTGAAAAGAACAGTAGATCCTCTTCAGTCCAATACACTATACTTGCTGGGAACAGTCGCCAGTGCTATTTGCCCTGTGTATGACAATGGGAGCACAATAGTGACTCTTCTTACCAGAAAACAACTCTTGCTCGTAGGACAATAAACTGCATGTGTTTCAACTCCATTTAGGACTGGGAAACAAACGCTAGCTCGCTTTACAAGAAACACACTCTGCTTCTGAGAAAAGAGCACTCTTCTACTCGACTGTTTTTCCTATTGTGTCCGAACAGTGAGCTTGCTCAGAAAAAATGAACTGTGCTTTCTACACACAGGGGCCATATCTAGTTCAACTCTGCTTAGGAAACTGACAAGAACAGTAGCTCCGCTTCAGTCCAATACACTCTACTTGCTGGGAACAGATGCGAGTGCTATTTGCACTGTGTATGGAAATGGGAGCGCAATAGTGACTTTCCTTACCAGAAAACAACTCTTGCTGGTAGGACCAGAAACTGCATGGGATTCAACTCCATTTAGGACTGGGAAACAAACGCTAGCTCGCCTTACAAGAAACACACTCTGCTTTTGAGAAAAGAGCACTCTTCTACTCTACTGTGTTTCCTATAGGGCCAGAACAGTGAGTTTGCTCAGAACAAAAGAACTGTACTTCCTACAAATACGGCCATATCTAGTTCAATTCTGCTTAGGAAACTGACAAGAACAGTAGATCCTCTTCAGTCCAATACACTGTACATGCTGGGAACAGACGCCAGTGCTATTTGCCCTGTGTCTGACAATGGAAGCGCAATAGTGACTTTCCTTACCAGAAAAAAAACTCTTGCTCGTAGGACCAAAAACAGGATGTGATTCAACTCCATTTAGTACTGGGAAACAAACGCTAGCTTGCCTTACAAGAAACACACTCTGCTTTTGAGAAAAGAGCACTCTTCTGCTCTACTGTGTTTCCTATGGGGTCCGAACAGTGAGCTTGCTCAGAACAAAAGAACTGTGCTTCCTACACACACGGGCCATATCTAGTTCAACTCTGCTTAGGAAACTGACAAGAACGGTAGCTCCTCTTCAGTCCAATACACTGTACATGCTGGGAACACACGCCAGTGCTATTTGCCCTGTGTCTGACAATGGGAGCGCAATAGTGACTTTCCTTACCAGAAAACAACTCTTGCTCGTAGGACCAAAAACAGGATGTGATACAACTCCATTTAGTACTGGGAAATAAACGCTAGCTTGCCTTACAAGAAACACACTCTGATTTTGAGAAAAGAGCACTCTTCTACTCTACTGTGTTTCCTATGGGGTCCGAACCGTGAGCTTGCTCAGAACAAAAGAACTGTGCTTCCTACACACACGGGACATATCTAGTTTAACTCTGCTTAGTAAACTGACAAGAACAGTAGCTCCTCTTCAGTCCAATACACTGTACTTGCTGGGAACAGACGTGAGTGCTATTTGCACTGTGTATGGCAATGGGAGCGCAATAGTGACTTTGCTTACGAGTAAACAACTCTTGCTCGTAGGACCAAAAACTGCATGTGATTCAACTCCATTTAGGACTGGGAAACAAACGCTAGCTTGCCTTACAAGAAACACACTCTGCTTTTGAGAAAGGAGCAGTCTTCTATTCTACTGTGGTTCATATGGGGACCGAACATTGAGCTTACTCAGAACAAAAGAACTGTGCTTCCTACACACACGGGACATATCTAGTTCAACTCTGCTTAGGAAACTGACGAGAACAGTAGCTCCTCTTCAGTCGAATACACTGTACTTGCTGGGAACAGACGTGAGTGCTATTTGCACTGTGTATGGCAATGGGAGCGCAATAGTGACTTTGCTTACGAGTAAACAACTCTTGCTCGTAGGACCAAAAACTGCATGAGATTCAACTCCATTTAGGACTGGGAAACAAACGCTAGCTCGCCTTACAAGAAACACACTCTGCTTTTGAGAAAAGAGCAGTCTTCTTTTTCACTGTGGTTCATATGGTGTCCGAACAGTGAGCTTGCTGAGAACAAAAGAACTGTGCTTCCTACATATGGGCCATATCTAGTTCAACTCTGCTTAGGAAAGTGACAAGAACAGTAGCTCCTCTTCAGTTCAATACACTGTACTTGCTGGGAACAGACACGAGTGCTATTTGCACTGTGTAAGGCAAAGGGAGCGCAATAGTGACTTTCCTTACCAGAAAACAACTCTTGCTCATAGGACCAAAAACTGCATGTGATTCAACTCCATTTAGGACTGGGAAACAAACACTAGCTCGCCTTACAAGAAACACACTCTGCTTTTGAGAAAAGAGCAGTCTTCTACTCTACTGTGTTTCCTATAGGGCCAGAACAGTGAGCTTGCTCAGAACAAAAGAACTGTGCTTCATACAAATACGGCCATATCTAGTTCAATTCTGCTTAGGAAACTGAAAAGAACAGTAGATCCTCTTCAGTCCAATACACTATACTTGCTGGGAACAGTCGCCAGTGCTATTTGCCCTGTGTATGACAATGGGAGCACAATAGTGACTCTTCTTACCAGAAAACAACTCTTGCTCGTAGGACAATAAACTGCATGTGTTTCAACTCCATTTAGGACTGGGAAACAAACGCTAGCTCGCTTTACAAGAAACACACTCTGCTTCTGAGAAAAGAGCACTCTTCTACTCGACTGTTTTTCCTATTGTGTCCGAACAGTGAGCTTGCTCAGAAAAAATGAACTGTGCTTTCTACACACAGGGGCCATATCTAGTTCAACTCTGCTTAGGAAACTGACAAGAACAGTAGCTCCGCTTCAGTCCAATACACTCTACTTGCTGGGAACAGATGCGAGTGCTATTTGCACTGTGTATGGAAATGGGAGCGCAATAGTGACTTTCCTTACCAGAAAACAACTCTTGCTGGTAGGACCAGAAACTGCATGGGATTCAACTCCATTTAGGACTGGGAAACAAACGCTAGCTCGCCTTACAAGAAACACACTCTGCTTTTGAGAAAAGAGCACTCTTCTACTCTACTGTGTTTCCTATAGGGCCAGAACAGTGAGTTTGCTCAGAACAAAAGAACTGTACTTCCTACAAATACGGCCATATCTAGTTCAATTCTGCTTAGGAAACTGACAAGAACAGTAGATCCTCTTCAGTCCAATACACTGTACATGCTGGGAACAGACGCCAGTGCTATTTGCCCTGTGTCTGACAATGGAAGCGCAATAGTGACTTTCCTTACCAGAAAAAAACTCTTGCTCGTAGGACCAAAAACAGGATGTGATTCAACTCCATTTAGTACTGGGAAACAAACGCTAGCTTGCCTTACAAGAAACACACTCTGCTTTTGAGAAAAGAGCACTCTTCTGCTCTACTGTGTTTCCTATGGGGTCCGAACAGTGAGCTTGCTCAGAACAAAAGAACTGTGCTTCCTACACACACGGGCCATATCTAGTTCAACTCTGCTTAGGAAACTGACAAGAACGGTAGCTCCTCTTCAGTCCAATACACTGTACATGCTGGGAACACACGCCAGTGCTATTTGCCCTGTGTCTGACAATGGGAGCGCAATAGTGACTTTCCTTACCAGAAAACAACTCTTGCACGTAGGACCAAAAACAGGATGTGATACAACTCCATTTAGTACTGGGAAATAAACGCTAGCTTGCCTTACAAGAAACACACTCTGATTTTGAGAAAAGAGCACTCTTCTACTCTACTGTGTTTCCTATGGGGTCCGAACCGTGAGCTTGCTCAGAACAAAAGAACTGTGCTTCCTACACACACGGGACATATCTAGTTTAACTCTGCTTAGTAAACTGACAAGAACAGTAGCTCCTCTTCAGTCCAATACACTGTACTTGCTGGGAACAGACGTGAGTGCTATTTGCACTGTGTATGGCAATGGGAGCGCAATAGTGACTTTGCTTACGAGTAAACAACTCTTGCTCGTAGGACCAAAAACTGCATGTGATTCAACTCCATTTAGGACTGGGAAACAAACGCTAGCTTGCCTTACAAGAAACACACTCTGCTTTTGAGAAAGGAGCAGTCTTCTATTCTACTGTGGTTCATATGGGGACCGAACATTGAGCTTACTCAGAACAAAAGAACTGTGCTTCCTACACACACGGGACATATCTAGTTCAACTCTGCTTAGGAAACTGACGAGAACAGTAGCTCCTCTTCAGTCGAATACACTGTACTTGCTGGGAACAGACGTGAGTGCTATTTGCACTGTGTATGGCAATGGGAGCGCAATAGTGACTTTGCTTACGAGTAAACAACTCTTGCTCGTAGGACCAAAAACTGCATGAGATTCAACTCCATTTAGGACTGGGAAACAAACGCTAGCTCGCCTTACGAGAAACACACTCTGCTTTTGAGAAAAGAGCAGTCTTCTTTTTCACTGTGGTTCATATGGTGTCCGAACAGTGAGCTTGCTGAGAACAAAAGAACTGTGCTTCCTACATATGGGCCATATCTAGTTCAACTCTGCTTAGGAAAGTGACAAGAACAGTAGCTCCTCTTCAGTTCAATACACTGTACTTGCTGGGAACAGACACGAGTGCTATTTGCACTGTGTAAGGCAAAGGGAGCGCAATAGTGACTTTCCTTACCAGAAAACAACTCTTGCTCATAGGACCAAAAACTGCATGTGATTCAACTCCATTTAGGACTGGGAAACAAACGCTAGCTCGCCTTACAAGAAACACACTCTGCTTTTGAGAAAAGAGCAGTCTTCTACTCTACTGTGTTTCCTATAGGGCCAGAACAGTGAGCTTGCTCAGAACAAAAGAACTGTGCTTCATACAAATACGGCCATATCTAGTTCAATTCTGCTTAGGAACCTGAAAAGAACAGTAGATCCTCTTCAGTCCAATACACTGTACTTGCTGGGAACAGTCGCCAGTGCTATTTGCCCTGTGTATGACAATGGGAGCACAATAGTGACTCTTCTTACCAGAAAACAACTCTTGCTCGTAGGACAATAAACTGCATGTGTTTCAACTCCATTTAGGACTGGGAAACAAACGCTAGCTCGCTTTACAAGAAACACACTCTGCTTCTGAGAAAAGAGCACTCTTCTACTCGACTGTTTTTCCTATTGTGTCCGAACAGTGAGCTTGCTCAGAAAAAATGAACTGTGCTTTCTACACACAGGGGCCATATCTAGTTCAACTCTGCTTAGGAAACTGACAAGAACAGTAGCTCCGCTTCAGTCCAATACACTCTACTTGCTGGGAACAGATGCGAGTGCTATTTGCACTGTGTATGGAAATGGGAGCGCAATAGTGACTTTCCTTACCAGAAAACAACTCTTGCTGGTAGGACCAGAAACTGCATGGGATTCAACTCCATTTAGGACTGGGAAACAAACGCTAGCTCGCCTTACAAGAAACACACTCTGCTTTTGAGAAAAGAGCACTCTTCTACTCTACTGTGTTTCCTATAGGGCCAGAACAGTGAGTTTGCTCAGAACAAAAGAACTGTGCTTCCTACAAATACGGCCATATCTAGTTCAATTCTGCTTAGGAAACTGACAAGAACAGTAGATCCTCTTCAGTCCAATACACTGTACATGCTGGGAACAGACGCCAGTGCTATTTGCCCTGTGTCTGACAATGGAAGCGCAATAGTGACTTTCCTTACCAGAAAAAAACTCTTGCTCGTAGGACCAAAAACAGGATGTGATTCAACTCCATTTAGTACTGGGAAACAAACGCTAGCTTGCCCTACAAGAAACACACTCTGCTTTTGAGAAAAGAGCACTCTTCTGCTCTACTGTGTTTCCTATGGGGTCCGAACAGTGAGCTTGCTCAGAACAAAAGAACTGTGCTTCCTACACACACGGGCCATATCTAGTTCAACTCTGCTTAGGAAACTGACAAGAACGGTAGCTCCTCTTCAGTCCAATACACTGTACATGCTGGGAACACACGCCAGTGCTATTTGCCCTGTGTCTGACAATGGGAGCGCAATAGTGACTTTCCTTACCAGAAAACAACTCTTGCTCGTAGGACCAAAAACAGGATGTGATACAACTCCATTTAGTACTGGGAAATAAACGCTAGCTTGCCTTACAAGAAACACACTCTGATTTTGAGAAAAGAGCACTCTTCTACTCTACTGTGTTTCCTATGGGGTCCGAACCGTGAGCTTGCTCAGAACAAAAGAACTGTGCTTCCTACACACACGGGACATATCTAGTTTAACTCTGCTTAGTAAACTGACAAGAACAGTAGCTCCTCTTCAGTCCAATACACTGTACTTGCTGGGAACAGACGTGAGTGCTATTTGCACTGTGTATGGCAATGGGAGCGCAATAGTGACTTTGCTTACGAGTAAACAACTCTTGCTTGTAGGACCAAAAACTGCATGAGATTCAACTCCATTTAGGACTGGGAAACAAACGCTAGCTCGCCTTACAAGAAACACACTCTGCTTTTGAGAAAAGAGCAGTCTCCTATTTCACTGTGGTTCATATGGTGTCCGAACAGTGAGCTTGCTGAGAACAAAAGAACTGTGCTTCCTACACATGGGCCATATCTAGTTCAACTCTGCTTAGGAAAGTGACAAGAACAGTAGCTCCTCTTCAGTTCAATACACTGTACTTGCTGGGAACAGACGCAAGTGCTATTTGCACTGTGTATGGCAAAGGGAGCGCAATAGTGACTTTCCTTACCAGAAAACAACTCTTGCTCGTAGGACCAAAAACTGCATGTGATTCAACTCCATTTAGGACTGGGAAACAAACGCTAGCTCGCCTTACGAGAAACACACTCTGCTTTTGAGAAAAGAGCACTCTTCTACTCTACTGTGTTTCCTATAGGGCCTGAACAGTGAGCTTGCTCAGAACAAAAGAACTGTGCTTCATACAAATACAGCCATATCTAGTTCAATTCTGCTTAGGAAACTGAAAAGAACAGTAGATCCTCTTCAGTCCAATACACTGTACATGCTGGGAACAGACGCCAGTGCTATTTGCCCTGTGTATGACAATGGGAGCATAATAGTGACTCTTCTTACCAGAAAACAACTCTTGCTCATAGGACAATAAACTGCATGTGTTTCAACTCCATTTAGGACTGGGAAACAAACGCTAGCTCGCCTTACAAGAAACACACTCTGCTTTTGAGAAAAGAGCACTCTTCTACTCGACTGTTTTTCCTATGGTGTCCGAACAGTGAGCTTGCTCAGAACAAAAGAACTGTGCTTCATACAAATACGGCCATATCTAGTTCAATTCTGCTTAGGAAACTGAAAAGAACAGTAGATCCTCTTCAGTCCAATACACTATACTTGCTGGGAACAGATGCGAGTGCTATTTGCACTGGGTATGGAAATGGGAGCGCAATAGTGACTTTCCTTACCAGAAAACAACTCTTGCTGGTAGGACCAGAAACTGCATGGGATTCAACTCCATTTAGGACTGGGAAACAAACGCTAGCTCGCCTTACAAGAAACACACTCTGCTTTTGAGAAAAGAGCACTCTTCTACTCTACTGTGTTTCCTATAGGGCCAGAACAGTGAGTTTGCTCAGAACAAAAGAACTGTGCTTCCTACAAATACGGCCATATCTAGTTCTATTCTGGTTATGAAACTGACAAGAACTGTAGATCCTCTTCAGTCCAATACACTGTACATGCTGGGAACAGACGCCAGTGCTATTTGCCCTGTGTCTGACAATGGGAGTGCAATAGTGACTTTCCTTACCAGAAAACAACTCTTGCTCGTAGGACCAAAAACAGGATGTGATTCAACTCCATTTAGTACTGTGAAATAAACGCTAGCTTGCCTTACAAGAAACACACTCTGCTTTTGAGAAAAGAGCACTCTTCTGCTCTACTGTGTTTCCTATGGGGTCCGAACAGTGAGCTTGCTCAGAACAAAAGAACTGTGCTTCCTACACACACGGGCCATATCTAGTTCAACTCTGCTTAGGAAACTGACAAGAACAGTAGCTCCTCTTCAGTCCAATACACTGTACTAGCTGGGAACAGACGCGAGTCCTATTTGTACTGTGTATAGAAATAGGAGCGCAATAGTGACTCTTCTTATCAGAAAACACCTCTTCCTCGTAGGAACAAAAACTGCATGGGATTCAACTCCATTTCTGACTGGGGAACAAACACTAGCTCGCCTTACAAGAAACACACTCTGCTTTTGAGAAAAGAGCACTCTTCTACTCTTCTGTGTTTCCTATTTGGTCCAAACAGTGAGCTTGCTCAGAACAAAAGAAGTGTGCTTCCTACACACAGGGGCCATATCTAGTTCAACTCTGCTTAGCAAACTGACAAGAACAGTAGCTCCGCTTCAGTCCAATACACTGTACTTCCTGGGAACAGATGCGAGTGCTATTTGCACTGTGTATGGAAATGGGAGCGCAATAGTAACTTTCCTTACCAGAAACAACTCTTGCTCGTAGTACCAAAAACTGCATGTGATTCAACTCCATTTAGGACTGGGAAGCAAACACTAGCTCTCCTTACAAGAAACACACTCTGCTTTTGAGAAAAGAGCACTCTTCTACTCTACTGTGTTTTCTATAGGGCCAGAACAGTGAGTTTGCTCAGAACAAAATTACTGTGCTTCCTACAAATACGGCCATATCTAGTTCAATTCTGCTTAGGAAACTGACAAGAACAGTAGCTCCTCTTCAGTCCAATACACTGTACATGCTGGGAACAGACACCAGTGCTATTTGCCCTGTGTATGACAATGGGAGCGCAACAGTGACTCTTTTTACCAGAAAACAACTCTTGCTCGTAGGACAAGAAACTGCATGTGATTCAACTCCATTTAGGACTGGGAAACAAACGCTAGCTCGCCTTACAAGAAACACACTCTGCTTTTGAGAAAAGAGCACTCTTCTACTCTACTGTGTTTCCTGTGGGGTCTGAACAGTGAGCTTGCTCAGAACAAAAGAACTGTGCTTCCTACACACATGGGCCATATCTAGTTCAACTCTGCTTAGGAAACTGACAAGAACAGTAGCTCCTCTTCAGTCCAATACACTGTACTTGCTGTGAACAGACGCGAGAGCTATTTGCACTGTGTATGGCAAAGGGAGCGCAATAGTGACTTTCCTTACCAGAAAACAACTCTTGATCGTAGGACCAAAAACTGCATGTGATTCAACTCCATTTAGGACTGGGAAACAAACGCTAGCTCGCCTTACAAGAAACACACTCTGCTTTTGAGAAAAGAGCAGTCTTCTATTCTACTGTGGTTCTTATGGGGTCCGAACATTGAGCTTGCTCAGAACAAAAGAACTGGGCTTCCTACACACATGGGCCATATCTAGTTCAACTCTGCTTAGGAAACTGACAAGAACAGTAGTTCCTCTTCAGTCCAATACACTACTTGCTGGGAACAGATGCGAGTGCTATTTGCACTGTGTATGGCAATGGGAGCGCAATAGTGACTTTGATTACGAGAAAACAACTCTTGCTCGTTGGACCAAAAACTGCATGTGATTCAACTCCATTTAGGACTGGGAAACAAACGCTAGCTTGCCTTACAAGAAACACACTCTGCTTTTGAGAAAGGAGCAGTCTTCTATTCTACTGTGGTTCATATGGGGACCGAACATTGAGCTTACTCAGAACAAAAGAACTGTGCTTCCTACACACACGGGACATATCTAGTTCAACTCTGCTTAGGAAACTGACGAGAACAGTAGCTCCTCTTCAGTCGAATACACTGTACTTGCTGGGAACAGACGTGAGTGCTATTTGCACTGTGTATGGCAATGGGAGCGCAATAGTGACTTTGCTTACGAGTAAACAACTCTTGCTCGTAGGACCAAAAACTGCATGAGATTCAACTCCATTTAGGACTGGGAAACAAACGCTAGCTCGCCTTACAAGAAACACACTCTGCTTTTGAGAAAAGAGCAGTCTTCTTTTTCACTGTGGTTCATATGGTGTCCGAACAGTGAGCTTGCTGAGAACAAAAGAACTGTGCTTCCTACATATGGGCCATATCTAGTTCAACTCTGCTTAGGAAAGTGACAAGAACAGTAGCTCCTCTTCAGTTCAATACACTGTACTTGCTGGGAACAGACACGAGTGCTATTTGCACTGTGTAAGGCAAAGGGAGCGCAATAGTGACTTTCCTTACCAGAAAACAACTCTTGCTCATAGGACCAAAAACTGCATGTGATTCAACTCCATTTAGGACTGGGAAACAAACACTAGCTCGCCTTACAAGAAACACACTCTGCTTTTGAGAAAAGAGCAGTCTTCTACTCTACTGTGTTTTCTATAGGGCCAGAACAGTGAGTTTGCTCAGAACAAAAGAACTGTGCTTCATACAAATACGGCCATATCTAGTTCAATTCTGCTTAGGAAACTGAAAAGAACAGTAGATCCTCTTCAGTCCAATACACTATACTTGCTGGGAACAGTCGCCAGTGCTATTTGCCCTGTGTATGACAATGGGAGCACAATAGTGACTCTTCTTACCAGAAAACAACTCTTGCTCGTAGGACAATAAACTGCATGTGTTTCAACTCCATTTAGGACTGGGAAACAAACGCTAGCTCGCTTTACAAGAAACACACTCTGCTTCTGAGAAAAGAGCACTCTTCTACTCGACAGTTTTTCCTATTGTGTCCGAACAGTGAGCTTGCTCAGAAAAAATGAACTGTGCTTTCTACACACAGGGGCCATATCTAGTTCAACTCTGCTTAGGAAACTGACAAGAACAGTAGCTCCGCTTCAGTCCAATACACTCTACTTGCTGGGAACAGATGCGAGTGCTATTTGCACTGTGTATGGAAATGGGAGCGCAATAGTGACTTTCCTTACCAGAAAACAACTCTTGCTGGTAGGACCAGAAACTGCATGGGATTCAACTCCATTTAGGACTGGGAAACAAACGCTAGCTCGCCTTACAAGAAACACACTCTGCTTTTGAGAAAAGAGCACTCTTCTACTCTACTGTGTTTCCTATAGGGCCAGAACAGTGAGTTTGCTCAGAACAAAAGAACTGTGCTTCCTACAAATACGGCCATATCTAGTTCAATTCTGCTTAGGAAACTGACAAGAACAGTAGATCCTCTTCAGTCCAATACACTGTACATGCTGGGAACAGACGCCAGTGCTATTTGCCCTGTGTCTGACAATGGAAGCGCAATAGTGACTTTCCTTACCAGAAAAAAACTCTTGCTCGTAGGACCAAAAACAGGATGTGATTCAACTCCATTTAGTACTGGGAAACAAACGCTAGCTTGCCTTACAAGAAACACACTCTGCTTTTGAGAAAAGAGCACTCTTCTGCTCTACTGTGTTTCCTATGGGGTCCGAACAGTGAGCTTGCTCAGAACAAAAGAACTGTGCTTCCTACACACACGGGCCATATCTAGTTCAACTCTGCTTAGGAAACTGACAAGAACGGTAGCTCCTCTTCAGTCCAATACACTGTACATGCTGGGAACACACGCCAGTGCTATTTGCCCTGTGTCTGACAATGGGAGCGCAATAGTGACTTTCCTTACCAGAAAACAACTCTTGCTCGTACGACCAAAAACAGGATGTGATACAACTCCATTTAGTACTGGGAAATAAACGCTAGCTTGCCTTACAAGAAACACACTCTGATTTTGAGAAAAGAGCACTCTTCTACTCTACTGTGTTTCCTATGGGGTCCGAACCGTGAGCTTGCTCAGAACAAAAGAACTGTGCTTCCTACACACACGGGCCATATCTAGTTCAACTCTGCTTAGGAAACTGACAAGAACGGTAGTTCCTCTTCAGTCCAATGCACTGTACTAGCTGGGAACAGACGCGAGTCTTATTTGTACTGTGTATAGAAATAGGAGCGCAATAGTGACTCTTCTTATCAGAAAACACCTCTTCCTCGTAGGAACAAAAACTGCATGGGATTCAACTCTATTTCTGACTGGGGAACAAAGACTAGCTTGCCTTACAAGAAACACACTCTGCTTTTGAGAAAAGAGCACTCTTCTACTCTTCTGTGTTTCCTATGTGGTCCAAACAGTGAGCTTGCTCAGAACAAAAGAACTGTGCTTGCTACACACAGGGGCCATGTCTAGTTCAACTCTGCTTAGCAAACTGACAAGCACAGTAGCTCCGCTTCAGTCCAATACACTGTACTTCCTGGGAACAGATGCGAGTGCTATTTGCACTGTGTATGGAAATGGGAGCGCAATAGTCACTTTCCTTACCAGAAAACAAATCTTGCTCATAGTACCAAAAACTGCATGTGATTCAACTCCATTTAGGACTGGGAAACAAACGCTAGCTCTCCTTACAAGAAACACACTCTGCTTTTGAGAAAAGAGCACTCTTCTACTCTACTGTGTTTCCTATAGGGCCAGACAGTGAGTTTGCTCAGAACAAAAGAACTGTGCTTCCTACAAATACGACTATATCTAGTTCAACTCTGTTTAGGAAACTGACAAGAACAGTAGCTCTGCTTCAGTCCAATACACTGTACTTGCTTAGAACAGACGCGAGTGCTCTTTGCACTGTGTATGGCAATGGGAGTGCAATAGTGACTTTTCTTACCAGAAAACAACTCTTGCTCGTAGGACCAAAAAGTGCATGTGATTCAACTCCATTTAGGACTGGGAAACAAACGCTAGCTCGCCTTACAAGAAACACACTATGCTTTTCAGAAAAGAGCACTCTTCAACTCTACTGTGTTTCCTATAGGGCCAGAACAGTGAGTTTGCTCAGAACAAAAGAACTGTGCTTCCTACAAATAAGGCCATATCTAGTTCAATTCTGCTTAGGAAACTGACAAGAACAGTAGCTCCTCTTCAGTCCAATACACTGTACTTGCTGGGAACAGACGCGAGTGCTATTTGCACTGTGTATGGCAAAGGGAGCGCAATAGTGACTTTCCTTACCAGAAAACAACTCTTGCTCGTAGGACCAAAAACTGCATGTGATTCAACTCCATTTAGGACTGGGAAACAAACGCTAGCTCGCCTTACAAGAAACACACTCTGTTTTTGAGAAAAGAGCAGTCTTCTATTCTACTGTGGTTCATATGGGGTCCGAACATTGACCTTGCTCAGAACAAAAGAACTGTGCTTCCTACACACACGGACCATATCTAGTTCAACTCTGCTTAGGAAACTGACAAGAACAGTAGCTCCTCTTCAGTCCAATACACTGTACTTGTTGGGAACAGACACGAGTGCTATTTGCACTGTGTATGGCAATGGGACCACAATAGTGACTTTGCTTACGAGAAAACAACTCTTGCTCGTAGGACCAAAAACTGCATGTGATTCAACTCCATTTAGGACTGGGAAACAAACTCTAGCTCGCCTTACAAGAAACACACTCTGTTTTTGAGAAAAGAGCAGTCTTCTATTCTACTGTGGTTCATATGGGGTCCGAACATTGAGCTTGCTCAGAACAAAAGAACTGTGCTTTCTCCACACACGGGCCATATCTAGTTCAACTCTGCTTAGGAAACTGACGAGAACAGTAGCTCCTCTTCTGTCCAATACACTGTACTTGCTGGGAACAGACACGAGTGCTACTTGTATTGTCTATGGCAATGGGAGTGCAATAGTGACTTTAATTACCAGAAAACAACTCTTGCTCATAGGACCAAAAACTGTATGTGATTCAACTCCATTTAGGACTGGGAAACAAACGCTAGCTCACCTTACAAGAAACACACTCTGCTTTTGAGAAAAGAGCACTCTTCTACTCTAATGTGTTTTCTATGGGGTCCGAACAGTGAGCTTGCTCAGAACAAAAGAACTGTGCTTCCTACACACAGGGGCCATATCTAGTTCAACTCTGACTAGCAAACTGACAAGAACAGTAGCTCCTCTTCAGTCCAATACACTGTACTTGCTGGGAACAGATGCGAGTGCTATTTGCACTGTGTATGGAAGTGGGAGCGCAATAGTGACTTTCCTTACCAGAAAACAACTCTTGCACATAGGACCAAAAACTGCATGTGATTCAACTCCATTTAGGACTGGGAAACAAACGATAGCTCGCCTTACAAGAAACACACTCTGCTTTTGAGAAAAGAGCACTCTTCTACTCTTCTGTGTTTCCTATGTGGTCCGAACAGTGAGCTTGCTCAGAACAAAAGAACTGTGCTTCCTACACACAGGGGCCATATCTAGTTCAACTCTGCTTAGCAAACTGACAAGAACAGTAGCTCCTCTTCAGTCCAATACACTGTACATGCTGGGAACAGATGCGAGTGCTATTTGCACTGTGTATGGAAGTGGGAGCGCAATAGTGACTTTCCTTACCAGAAAACAACTCTTGCACATAGGACCAAAAACTGCATGTGATTCAACTCCATTTAGGACTGGGAAACAAACGCTAGCTCGCCTTACAAGAAACACACTCTGCTTTTGAGAAAAGAGCACTCTTCTACTCTACTGTGTCTCCTATAGGGCCAGGACAGTGAGTTTGCTCAGAACAAAAGAACTGTGCTTCCTACAAATACGGCCATACCTAGTTCAATTCTGCTTAGGAAACTGACAAGAACAGTAGATCCTCTTCAGTCAAATACACTGTACATGTTGGGAACAGACGCCAGTGTTATTTGCCCTGTGAATGACAATGGGAGCACAATAGTGACTCTTCTTACCAGAAAACAACTCTTTCTCGTAAGAAAGAAACTGCATGTGATTCAACTCCATTTAGGACTGGGAAACAAAGGCTAGCTCGCTTTACAAGAAACACACTCTGCTTCTGAGAAAAGAGCACTCTTCTACTCTACTGTGTTTCCTATGGTGTCCGAACAGTGAGCTTGCTCAGAACAAAAGAACTGTGCTTCCTACACACAGGGGCCATATCAGGTTCAACTCTGCTTAGCAAACTGACAAGAACAGTAGCTCCGCTTCAGTCCAATACACTGTAATTGCTGGGAACAGACGCCAGTGCTATTTGCACTGTGTATGGCAATGGGAGCACAATAATGACTTTCCTTACCAGAAAACAACTCTTGCTCATAGGACCAAAAACTGCATGTGATTCAACTTAATTTAGGACTGGGAAACAAACGCTAGCTCGCCTTACAAAAAACACACTCTGCTTTTGAGAAAAGAGCACTCTTCTACTCTACTGTGTTTCCTATAGGGCCAAAACAGTGAGTTTGCTCAGAACAAAAGAACTGTGATTCCTACAAATATGGCCATATCTAGTTCAATTCTGCTTAGGAAACTGACAAGAACAGTAGATCCTCTTCATTCCAGTACACTGTACATGCTGGTAACAGACTCCAGTGCTCTTTGCCCTGTGTATGACAATTGGAGCACAATAGTGACTCTTCTTACCAGAAAACAACTCTTGCTCGTAGGACAAGAAACTGCATGTGATTCAACTCCATTTAGGACTGTGAAACAAACGCTAGCTCGCCTTACAGGAAACACACTCTGCTTTAGAGAAAAGAGCACTCTTCTACTCTACTGTGTATCCTATGGGGTCCGAACAGTGAGCTTGCTCAGAACAAAAGAACTGTGCTTCCTCCACACACGGGCCATATGTAGTTCAACACTGCTTAGGAAACTGACAAGAACAGTAGATCCTCTTCAGTCCAATACACTGTACATGCAGGGAACAGACGCTAGTGCTATTTGTCCTCTGTATGACAATGGGAGCGCAATAGTGACTCTTCTTATCAGAAAACACCTCTTGCACGTAGGAACAGAAACTGCAAGGGATTCAACTCCATTTCTGACTGGGAAACAAACACTAGCTCGCCTTACAAATAACACACTCTGCTTTTGAGAAAAGTGCACTCTTCTACTCTACTGTGTTTCCTAAAGGGCCAGAACAGTGAGCTTGCTCAGAACAAGAGAACTGTGCTTCATACAAATACGGCCATATCTAGTTCAACTCTGCTTAGGAAACTGACAAGAACAGTAGCTCCGCTTCAGTCCAATACACTGTACTTGCTGGGAACAGACGCCAGTGCTATTTGCCCTGTGTCTGACAATGGGAGCACAATAGTGACTTTCCTTACCAGAAAAATCTCTTGCTCGTAGGACCAAAAACAGGATGTGATTAAACTCAATTTAGTACTGGGAAACAAACGCTAGCTTGCCTTACAAGAAACACACTCTGCTTTTGAGAAAAGAACACTCTTCTACTCTCCTGTGTTTCCTATAGGGCCAGAACAGTGAGCTTGCTCAGAACAAAAGAACTGTGCTTCCTACAAATACGGCCATATCTAGTTCAATTCTGCTTAGGAAACTGACAAGAATAGTAGCTCCACTTCAGTCCAATACACTGTACTTGCTGGGAACATACGCGAGTGCTATTTGCACTGTATATGGCAATGGCAGCGCAATAGTGACTTTCCTTACCAGAAAACAACTCTTGCTGGTAGGACCAGAAACTGCATGTGATTCAACTCCATTTAGGACTGGGAAACAAATGCTAGCTAGCCTTACAAGAAACACACTCTGCTTTTGAGAAAAGAGCAATCTTCTACTCTACTGTGTTTCCTATAGGGCCAGAACAGTGTGTTTGCTCAGAACAAAAGAACTGTGCTTCCTACAAATACGGCCATATCTAGTTCAATTCTGCTTAGGAAACTGAAAAGAACAGTAGATCCTCTTCAGTCCAATACACTGTACTTGCTGGGAACAGACGCAGGTGCTATTTGCACTGTGTATGGCATTGGGACGCAATAGTGACTTCCTTACCAGAAAACAACTCTTGCTCGTAGGACCAAAAACTGCATGTGATTCAACTCCATTTAGGAATGGGAAACAAACGCTAGCTCTCCTTACAAGAAACACACTCTGCTTTTGAGAAAAGAGCACTCTTCTACTCTACTGTGTTTCCTAAGGTGTCCGAAAAGTGAGCTTGCTCAGAACAAAAGAACTGTGCTTCCTACACACACGGGCCATATCTAGTTCAACTCTGCTTAGGAAACTGACAAGAACAGTAGCTCCTCTTCAGTGCAATACACTGTACTTGCTAGCAACAGACGCAAGTGCTATTTGCACTGTGTATGACAATGGGAGCATAATAGTGACTCTTCTTACTAGAAAACAAGTCTTGCTCGTAGGACCAGAAACTGCATGTGATTCAACTCCATTTAGGACTGGGAAACAAACACTAGCTCGCCTTACAAGAAACACACTCTGCTTCTGAGAAAAGAGCACTCTTCTACTCTACTGAGTTTCCTATGCGGTCCGAACAGTGAGCTTGCTCAGAACAAAAGAAATGTGCTTCCTACACACAGGGGCCATATCAGGTTCAACTCTGCTTAGCAAACTGACAAGAACAGTAGCTCCGCTTCAGTCCAATACACTGTAATTGCTGGGAACAGATGCCAGTGCTATTTGCACTGTGTATGGCAATGGGAGCACAATAATGACTTTCCTTACCAGAAAACAACTCTTGCTCATAGGACCAAAAACTGCATGTGATTCAACTCAGTTTAGGACTGGGAAACAAACGCTAGCTCGCCTTACAAAAAACACACTCTGCTTTTGAGAAAAGAGCACTCTTCTACTCTACTGTGTTTCCTATAGGGCCAGAACAGTGAGTTTGCTCAGAACAAAAGAACTGTGATTCCTACAAATACGGCCATAAATAGTTCAATTCTGCTTAGGAAACTGACAAGAACAGTAGATCCTTTTCATTCTAGTAAACTGTACATGCTGGTAACAGACTCCAGTGCTATTTGCCCTGTGTATGACAATCGGAGCACAATAGTGAGTCTTCTTACCAGAAAACAACTCTTGCTCGTAGGACAAGAAACTGAATGTGATTCAACTCCATTTAGGACTGTGAAACAAACGCTAGCTCGCCTTACAGGAAACACACACTGCTTTAGAGAAAAGAGCACTCTTCTACTCTACTGTGTATCCTATGGGGTCCGAACAGTGAGCTTGCTCAGAACAAAAGAACTGTGCTTCCTCCACACACGGGCCATATCTAGTTCAACTCTGCTTAGGAAACTGACAAGAACAGTAGCTCCGCTTCAGTCCAATACACTGTACTTGCTGGGAACAAACGCCAGTGCTATTTGCCCTGTGTCTGACAATGGGAGCCTAATAGTGACTTTCCTTACCAGAAAAAACTCTTGCTCGTAGGACCAAAAACAGGATGTGATTCAACTCCATTTAGTACTGGGAAACAAACGCTAGCTTGCCTTACAAGAAACACACTCTGCTTTTGAGAAAAGAGCACTCTTCTACTCTACTGTGTTTCCTATAGGGCCAGAACAGTGAGCTTGCTCAGAACAAAAGAACTGTGCTTCATACAAATACAGCCATATCTAGTTCAATTATGCTTAGGAAACTGAAAAGAACAGTAGATCCTCTTCAGTCCAATACAGTGTACATGCTGGTAACAGATGCCAGTGTTATTTGCCCTGTGAATGACAATGGGAGCACAACAGTGACTCTTCTTATCAGAAAACAACTCTTGCTCGTAGGACCAAAAACAGCATGTGATTCAACTCCATTTAGTACTGGGAAACAAACGCTAGCTTGCCTTACAAGAAACACACTCTGCTTTTGAGAAAAGAGCACTCTTCTACTCTACTGTGTTTCCTATGGGGTCCGAAAAGTGAGCTTGCTCAGAACAAAAGAACAGTGCTTCATACAAATACGGCCATATCTAGTTCAATTCTGCTTAGGAAACTGACAAGAACAGTAGATCCTCTTCATTCCAATACACTGTACATGCTGGGAACATACGCCAGTGCTCTTTGTCCTCTGTATGACAATGGGAGCGCAATAGTGACTCTTCTTATCAGAAAACACCTCTTGCACGTAGGACCAGTAACCGCATGGGATTCAACTCCATTTCTGACTGGAAAACAAACACTAGCTCGCCTTACAAGAAACACACTCTGCTTTTGAGAAAAGAGCACTCTTCTACTCTACTGTGTTTCCTATGGGGTCCGAAGAGTGAGCTTGCACAGAACAAAAGAACAGTGCTTCCTACACACAGGGGCCATATCTAGTTCAACTCTGCTTAGGAAACTGAGAAGAATAGTAGCTCCACTTCAGTCCAATACACTGTACTTGCTGGGAACATACGCGAGTGCTATTTGCACTGTATATGGCAATGGCAGCGCAATAGTGACTTTCCTTACCAGAAAACAACTCTTGCTGGTAGGACCAGAAACTGCATGTGATTCAACTCCATTTAGGACTGGGAAACAAATGCTAGCTCACCTTACATGAAACACACTCTGCTTTTGAGAAAGAGCAATCTTCTACTCTACTGTGTTTCCTATAGGGCCAGAACAGTGTGTTTGCTCAGAACAAAAGAACTGTGCTTCCTACAAATAAAGCCATATCTAGTTCAATTCTGCTTAGGAAACTGAAAAGAACAGTAGATCCTCATCAGTCCAATACACTGTACTTGCTGGGAACAGACGCGAGTGCTATTTGCACTGTGTATGGCATTGGGAGCGCAATAGTGACTTTCCTTACCAGAAAACAACTCTTGCTCATAGGACCAAAAACTGCATGTGATTCAACTCCATTTAGGAATGGGAAACAAACACTAGCTCGCCTTACAAGAAACACACTCTGCTTTTGAGAAAAGAGCACTCTTGTACTCTACTGTGTTTCCTATAGGGCCAGAACAGTGAGCTTGCTCAGAACAAAAGAACTGTGCTTCATACAAATACGGCCATATCTAGTTCAATTATGCTTAGGAAACTGAAAAGAACAGTAGATCCTCTTCAGTTCAATACAGTGTACATGCTGGGAACAGATGCCAGTGTTATTTTCCCTGTGAATGACAATGGGAGCAGAATAGTGACTCTTCTTACCAGAAAACAACTCTTGCTTGTAAGACCAAAAACAGCATGTGATTCAACTCCATTTCTGACTGGGAAACAAACGCTAGCTCGACTTAAAGAAACACACTCTGCTTTTGAGAAAAGAGCAATCTTCTACTCTACAGTATTTCCTATGTGGTCCAAACAGTGAGCTTGTTCAGAACAAAAGAACTGTGCTTCCTACACACAGGGGCCATATCTAGTTCAACTCTGCTTAGGAAACTGACAAGAACAGTAGCTCCGCTTCAGTCCAATACACGGTACTTGCTGGGAACAGAGGCGAGTGCTATTTGCACTGTGTATGGCAATGGGAATGCAAGAGTGACTTTCCTTACCAGAAAACAACTCTTGCTCATAGGACCAAAAACTGCATGTGATTCATTCCATTTGGGACTGGGAAACAAACGCTAGCTCGCCTTCCAAGAAACACACTCTGCTTTTGAGAAAAGAGCACTCTTCTACTCTACTGTGTTTCCTATAGGGCCAGAACAGTGAGTTTGCTCAGAACAAAAGAACTGTGATTCCTACAAATACGGACATATCTAGTTCAATTCTGCTTAGGAAACTGACAAGAACAGTAGATCCTCTTCAGTCCAATACACTGTACTTGCTGGGAACAGACGCGAGTGCTATTTGCACTGTGTATGACAATGGGAGTGCAATAGTGACTTTCCTTACCAGAAAACAACTCATGCTCGTAGGACCTAAAACAGCATGTGATTCAACTCCATTTAGGAATGGGAAACAAACACTAGCTCGCCTTACAAGAAACACACTCTGCTTTTGAGAAAAGAGCACTCTTCTACTCTACTGTGTTTCCTAGGGGGTCCGAACAGTGAGCTTGCTCAGAACAAAAGAACAGTGCTTCCTACACACAGGGGCCATATCTAGTTCAACTCTGCTTAGAAAACTGACAAGAATAGTAGCTCCGCTTCAGTCCAATACACTGTACTTGCTGGGAAGAGACGCAAGTGCTATTTGCACTGTGTCTGACAATGGGAGCGCAATAGTGACTTTCCTTACCAGAAAACAACTCTTGCTTGTAGGACCAAAAACAAGATGTGATTCATCTCCATTTAATACTGGGAAACAAACGCTAGCTTGCCTTACAAGAAACACACTCTGCTTTTGAGAAAAGAGCACTCTTCTACTCTACTGTGTTTCCTAGGGGGTCCAAACAGTGAGCTTGCTCAGAACAAAAGAACAGTGCTTCCTACACACAGGGGCCATATCTAGTTCAACTCTGCTTAGCAAACTGACAAGAACTTTAGCTCCGCATCAGTCCAATACACTGTACTTGCTGGGAACAGACGCGAGTGCTATTTGCACTGTGTATGACAATGGGAGTGCAATAGTGACTCTTCTTATCGGAAAACACCTCTTGCTCATAGGACCAAAAACTGCATGTGATTCAACTCCATTTAGGACTGGGAAACAAACGCTAGCTCGCCTTACAAGAAATACACTCTGCTTTTGAGAAAAGAGCACTCTTCTACTCTACTGTGTTTCTTATAGGGGCAGAACAGTGAGCTTGCTCAGAACAAAAGAACTGTGCTTCCTACACACAGGGGCCATATCTAGTTCAACTCTGCTTAGGAAACTGACAAGAACAGAAGCTCCGCTTCAGTCCAATACACTGTACTTGCTGGGAACAGATGCGAGTGCTATTTGCACTGTGTATGGAAATGGGAGCGCAATAGTGACTTTCCTTACCAGAAAACAACTCTTGCTCATAGGACCAAAAACAGGATGTGATTCAACTCCATTTAGTACTGGGAAACAAACGCTAGCTTGCCTTACAAGAAACACACTCTGCTTTTGAGAAAAGAGCACTCTTCTACTCTACTGTGTTTCCTAGGGGGTCCGAACAGTGAGCTTGCTCAGAACAAAAGAACTGTGCTTCCTACACACACGGGCCATATCTAGTTCAACTCTGCTTAGGAAACTGACAAGAACGGTAGCTCCTCCTCAGTCCAATACACTGTCCTAGCTGGGAACAGACGTGAGTGCTATTTGTACTGTGTATGGCAATAGGAGCGCAATAGTGACTCTTCTTATCAGAAAACAACTCTTGCTGGTAGGACCAGAAACTGCATGTGATTCAAATCCATTTAGGACTGGGAAACAAACGCTAGCTCGCTTTACAAGAAACACACTCTGCTTCTGAGAAAAGAGCACTCTTCTACTCTACTGTGTTTCCTAAAGGGCCAGAACAGTGAGTTTGCTCAGAACAAAAGCACTGTGCTTCCTACAAATACGGCCATATCTAGTTCAATTATGCTTAGGAAACTGACAAGAACAGTAGATCCTCTTCAGTCCAATACACTGTACATGCTGGGAACAGACGCCAGTGCTATTTGCCCTGTGTATGACAATGGAGCACAATAGTGACTCTTCTTACCAGAAAACAAGTCTTGCTCGTAGGACAAGAAACTGCATGAGATTCAACTACATTTAGGACTGGGAAACAAACGCTAGCTCACCTTACAAGAAACACACTCTGCTTTTGAGAAAAGCGCACTCTTCTACTCTACTGTGTATCCTATGGGGTCCGAACAGTGAGCTTGCTCAGAACAACAGAACTGTACTTCCTCCACACAGGGCCCATATCTAGTTCAACTCTGCTTAGTAAACTGACAAGAACAGTAGCTCCACTTCAGTCCAATACACTGTACATGCAGAGAACAGACACCAGTGCTATTTGTCCTCTGTATGACAATGGGAGCGCAATAGTGACTCTTCTTGTCAGAAAACACCTCTGGCTCATAGGACCAGAAACTGCATGGGATTCAACTCCATTTCTGACTGGGAAACAAACGCTAGCTCGACTTAAAGAAACACACTCTGCTTTTGAGAAAAGAGCACTCTTCTATTCTACAGTATTTCCTATGTGGTCCAAACAGTGAGCTTGCTCAGAACAAAAGAATTGTGCTTCCTACACACAGGGGCCATATCTAGTTCAACTCTGCTTAGGAAACTGACAAGAACAGTAGCTCCGCTTCAGTCCAATACACTGTACTTGCTGGTAACAGAGGCGAGTGCTATTTGCACTGTGTATGGCAATGGGAATGCAAGAGTGACTTTCCTTACCAGAAAACAACTCTTGCTCATAGGACCAAAAACTGCATGTGATTCATTCCATTTAGGACTGGGAAACAAACGCTAGCTCGCCTTACAAGAAACACACTCTGCTTTTGAGAAAAGAGCACTCTTCTACTCTACTGTGTTTCCTATAGGGCCAGAACAGTGAGCTTGCTCAGAACAAAAGAACTGTGCTTCATACAAATACGGCCATATCTAGTTCAATTATGCTTAGGAAACTGAAAAGAACAGTAGATCCTCTTCAGTCCAATACAGTGTACATGCTGGGAACAGACTCCAGTGTTATTTACCCTGTGAATGACAATGGGAGTGCAATAGTTACTTTCCTTACCAGAAAACAACTCTTGCTGGTAGGACCAGAAACTGCATGTGATTCAACTCCATTTAGGACTGGGAAACAAACGCTAGCTTGCCTTACAAGAAACACACTCTGCTTTTGAGAAAAGAGCACTCTTCTACTCTACTGTTTTTCCTATAGGGCCAGAACAGTGAGTTTACTCAGAACAAAAGAACTGTGATTCCTACAAATACGGCCATATCTAGTTCAATTCTGCTTAGGAAACTGACAAGAACAGTAGATTCTTTTCAGTCCAATAAACTGTACATGCTGGGAACAGACGCCAGGGCTATTTGCCCTGTGTATGACAATGGGAGCACAATAGTGACTCTTCTTACCAGAAAACAACTCTTGCTCGTAGGACAAGAAACTGCATGTGATTCATTCCATTTAGGACTGGGAAACAAACGCTAGCACACCTTACAAGAAGCACACTCTGCTTTTGAGAAAAGAGCAATCTTCTAGTCTACTGTGTATCCTATGGGGACCGAACAGTGAGCTTGCTCAGAACAACAGAACTGTGCTTCCTGCACACACGGGCCATATCTAGTTCAACTCTGCTTAGGAAACTGACAAGAACAGTAGCTCCTCTTCAGTCCAATACATTGTACCTGCTTGGAACAGACGCCAGTGCTGTTTGCACTGTGTATGGCAATGCGAGCGCAATAATGACTTTCCTTACCAGAAAACAACTCTTGCTCATAGGACCAAAAAGTGCATGTGATTCAACTCCATTTAGGACTGGGAAACAAATGCTAGCTCGCCTTACAAGAAACACACTCTGCTTTTGAGAAAAGAGCAGTCTTCTACTCTACTGTTTTTCCTATAGGGCCAGAACAGTGAGTTTGCTCAGAACAAAAGAACTGTGATTTCTACAAATACGGCTATATCTAGTTCAATTCTGCTTAGGAAACTGACAAGAACAGTAGATTCTTTTCAATCCAATAAACTGTACATGCTGGGAACAGACGCCAGTGCTATTTGGCCTGTGTATGACAATGGGAGCACAATAGTGACTCTTCTTACCAGAAAACAACTCTTGCTCGTAGGACAAGAAACTGCATGTGATTCAACTCCATTTAGGATTGGGAAACAAACGCTAGCACGCCTTACAAGAAACACACTCTGCTTTTGAGAAAAGAGCACTCTTCTACTCTACTGTGTATCCTATGGGGACAGAACAGTGAGCTTGCTCAGAACAACAGAACTGTGCTTCCTCCACACACGGGCCATATCTAGTTCAACTCTGCTTAGGAAACTGACAAGAACAGTAGATCCTCTTCAGTCCAATACACTGTACTTGCTGGGAACAGATGCGAGAGCTATTTGGACTGTGTATGGCAATGGGAGCGCAATAGTGACTTTCCTTACCAGAAAACAACTCTTGTTGGTAGGACCAGAAACTGCATGTGATTCAACTCCATTTAGGACTGGGAAACAAACGCTAGCTCGCCTTACAAGAAACACACTCTGCTTTTGAGAAAAGAGCACTCTTCTACTCTACTGTGTTTCCTAAAGGGCCAGAACAGTGAGTTTGCTCAGAACAAAAGCACTGTGCTTCCTACAAATACGGCCATATCTAGTTCAATTATGCTTAGGAAACTGAAAAGAACAGTAGATCCTCTTCAGTCCAATACACTGTTCATGCTGGGAACTGACGCCAGTGCGGTTTGCCCTGTGTATGACAATGGGAGCGCAATAGTGACTCTTCTTACCAGAAAACAACTCTTGCTCGTAGGACCAAAAACAGGATGTGATTCAACTCCACTTAGGACTGGGAAACAAACGCTAGCTTGCCTTACATGAAACACACTCTGCTTTTGAGAAAAGAGCACTCTTCTACTCTACTGTGTTTCCTATGGGGTCCGAACAGTGAGCTTGCTCAGAACAGAAGAACTGTGCTTCCTCCACACACGGGCCATATCTAGTTCAACTCTGCTTAGGAAACTGACAAGAACGGTAGCTCCTCTTCAGTCCAATACACTGTACTAGCTGGGAACAGACGCGAGTGCTATTTGCACTGTGTATGGCAATAGGATCACAATAGTGAATTTTCTTATTGGAAAACACCTCTTGCTCATAGGACCAGAAACTGCATGGGATTCAACTCCATTTCTGACTGGAAACAAACACTAGTTCGCCTTACAAGAAACACACTCTGCTTTTGAGAAAAGAGCACTCTTCTACTCTTCGGTGTTTCCTATGTGGTCCGAACAGTGAGCTTGCTCAGAACAAAAGAACTGTGCTTCCTACACACAGGGGCCATATCTAGTTCAACTCTGCTTAGGAAACTGACAAGAACAGTAGCTCCGCTTCAGTCCAATACACTCTACTTGCTGGGAACAGATGCGAGTGCTATTTGCACTGTGTATGGAAATGGGAGCGCAATAGTGTCTTTCCTTACCAGAAAACAAATCTTGCTCATAGGACCAAAAACTGCATGTGATTCAACTCCATTTAGGACTGGGAAAAAAACGCTAGCTCGCCTTTCAAGAAACACACTCTGCTTTTGAGAAAAGAGCACTCTTCTACTCTACTGTGTTTCCTATAGGGCCAGAACAGTAAGTTTGCTCAGAACAAAAGAACTGTGCTTCCAACAAATACGGCCATATCTAGTTCAATTCTGCTTAGGAAACGGACAAGAACAGTAGATCCTCTTCAGTCCAATACACTGTACATGCTGGGAACAGACGCCAGTGCTATTTGCCCTGTGTATGACAATGGGAGCGCAATAGTGACTCTTCTTACCAGAAAACAACCCTTGCTTGTAGGACAAGAAAGTGCATGTGATTCAACTCCTTTTATGACTGGGAAACAAACGCTAGCTCGCCTTACAAGAAACACACTCTGCTTTTGAGAAAAGAGCACTCTTCTACTCTACTGTATTTCCTATGGTGTCCAAACAGTGAGCTTGCTCAGAACAAAAGAACTGTGCTTCCTACACACACGGAACATATCTAGTTCAACTCTGCTTAGGAAACTGACAAGAACGGTAGCTCCTCCTCAGTCGAATACACTGTCCTAGCTGGGAACAGACGCGAGTGCTATTTGTACTGTGTATGGCAATAGGAGCGCAATAGTGACTCTTCTTATCAGAAAACAACTCTTGCTGGTAGGAACAGAAACTGCATGGGATTCAACTCTATTTAGGACTGGGAAACAAACGATAGCTGACTTACAAGAAACACACTCTGGATTGAGAAAGGAGCACTCTTCTACTCTAATGTGTTTCCTATAGGGCCGGAAAAGTGAGCATTCTCAGAACAAAAGAACTGTGCTTCCTACACACACGGTCCATATCTAGTTAAACTCTGCTTAGGAAACTGACAAGAACAGTAGATCCTCTTCAGTCCAATACACTGTACATGCTGGGAACAGATGCCAGTGTGATTTGCCTTGTGTATGACAATGGGAGCGCAATAGTGACTCTTCTTACCAGAAAACAACTTTTGCTCGTAGGACAAGAAACTGCATGAGATTCAACTCCATTTAGGACTGGGAAACAAACGCTAGCTCGCCTTACAAGAAACACACTCTGCTTTTGAGAAAAGAGCACTCTTCTACTATACTGTATTTCCTATGTGGTCCGAACAGTGATCTTGCTCAGAACAAAAGAACTGTCCTTCCTACACACAGGGGCCATATCTAGTTCAACTCTGCTTAGGAACCTGACAAGAACAGTAGCTCCGCTTCAGTCCAATACACTGTACTTGCTGGGAACAGACGCGAGTGCTATTTGCACTGTGTATGGCAAGGGGAGCGCAAGAGTCACTTTCCTTACCAGAAAACAAATCTTGCTCATAGGACAAAAAACTGCATGTAATTCAACTCCATTTAGGACTGGGAAACAAACGCTAGCTCGCCTTACAAGAAACACATTCTGCTTTTGAGAAAAGAGCACTCTTCTACTCTACTGTGTTTCCTATAGGGCCAGAACAGTGAGCTTGTTCAGAACAAAAGAACTGTGCTTCATACAAATACGGCCATATCTAGTTCAATTATGCTTAGGAAACTGAAAAGAACAGTAGATCCTCTTCTGTCCAATACAGTGTACATGCTGGGAACAGACGCCAGTGTTATTTGCCCTGTGAATGACAATGGGAGCACAATAGTGACTCTTCTTACCAGAAAACATCTCTTGCTCTTAGGACCAGAAATTGCATATGATTCAACTCCACTTAGGACTGGGAAAAAAACGCTAGCTCGCCTTACAAGAAACACACTCTGCTTTTGAGAAAAGAGCACTCTTCTACTCTACTGTGTTTCCTATGGGATCCGAAAAGTTAGCTTGCTCAGAACAAAAGAACTGTGCTTCCTACACACACGGACCATATCTAGTTCTACTCTGCTTAGGAAACTGACAAGAACAGTAGCTCCTCTTCAGTCCAATACACTGTAATTGCTGGGAACAGACGCCAGTGCTATTTCCACTGTGTATGAATATGGGAGCGCAATAGTGACTCTTCTTACCAGAAAACAACTCTTGCTCGTAGGACCAGAAACTGCATGTGATTCAACTCCATTTAGGACTGGGAACCAAACACTAGCTCTCCTTACAAGAAACACACTCTGCTTTTGAGAAAAGAGCACTCTTTTACTCTACTGTGTTTTCTGTAGGGCCAAAACAGAGAGCTTGCTCAGAACAAAAGAAATGTGCTTCCTAAACACACGGGTCATATCTAGTTCAACTCTGCTTAGGAACCTGACAAGAACAGTATATCCTCTTCAGTCCAATACACTATACATGCTGGGAACAGACGCCAGTGCTATTTGCCCTGTGTATGACAATGGGAGCACAATAGTGACTCTTCTTACCAGAAAACAACTCTTGGTCGTAGGACCAGAAACTGCATTGGATTCAACTCCATTTAGGACTGGTAAACAAACGTTAGCTCGCCTTACAAGAAACACATTCTGCTTTTGAGAAAAGAGCACTATTCTACTCTACTGTGTTTCCTATAGTGCCAGAACAGTGAGCTTGCTCAGAACAAAAGAACTGTGCTTCGTATACACACGGGCCATATCTAGTTCAACTCTGCTTACGAAAGTGACAAGAACAGTAGCTCCTCTTCAGTCCAATACACTGTATTTGCTGGCAACAGACGCGAGTGCTATTTGCACTGTGTACAGCATTGGAGCACAATAGTGACTCTTCTTACCAGAAAACAACTCTTGCTCGTAGGACCAGAAACTGCATGGTATTCAACTCCATTTAGGACTGGGAAACAAATGCTAGCTCACCTTACAAGAAACACACTCTGCTTTTGAGAAAAGAGCACTCTTCTACTCTACTGTGTTTCCTATGGGGTCCGAACAGAGAGCTTGCTCAGAACAAAAGAACTGTGCTTCCTACGACCGGGCCATATCTAGTTCAACTCTGCTTAGGAAACTGACAAGAGAAGTAGCTCCTCTTCAGTCCAATACACTCTACTTGCTGGGAACAGACGCGAGTGCTATTTGCACTGTGTATGGCAAAGGGAGCGCAATAGTGACTCTTCTTATCAGAAAACAACTCTTGCTCTTAGGACCAGAAACTGCATGTGATTCAACTCCACTTAGGACTGGGAAACAAACGCTAGCTCGCCTTACAAGAAACACGCTCTGCTTTGAGAAAAGGGCACACTTCTACTCTACTGTGTTTCCTATGGGGAACAAACAGTGAGCTTGCTCAGAACAAAAAAACCGTGCTTCCTTCACACACCGGCCATATCTAGTTCAACTCTGCTTAGGAAACTGACAAGAACAGTAGCTCTGCTTCAGTCCAATACACTGTACTTGCTGGGAACAGATGCGAGTGCTATTTGCATTGTGTATGGAAATGGGAGCACAATAGTGACTTTCCTTAACAGAAAACAAATCTTGTTCATAGGACCAAAAACTGCATGTGATTCAACTCCATTTAGAACTGGGAAACAAACGCTAGCTCGCCTTTCAGGAAACACACTATGCTTTTGAGAAAAGAGCACTCTTCTACTCTACTGTGTTTCCTATAGGGCCAGAACAGTGAGTTTGCTCAGAACAAAAGAACTGTGCTTCCAACAAATACGGCCATATCTAGTTCAATTCTGCTTAGGAAACTGACAAGAACAGTAGATCCTCTTCAGTCCAATACACTGTACATGCTGGGAACAGACGCCAGTGCTATTTGCCCTGTGTATGAAAATGGGAGCGCAATAGTGACTCTTCTTACCAGAAAACAACTCTTGCTCGTAGGACAAGAAACTGCATGTGATTCAACTCCATTTATGACTGGGAAACAAACGCTAGCTTGCCTTACAAGAAACACACTCTGCTTTTGAGAAAAGAGCACTCTTCTACTCTACTGTGTTTCCTATGGGGTCTGAACAGTGAGCTTGCTCAGAACAAAAGAACTGTGCTTCCTACACACATGGGCCATATCTAGTTCAACTCTGCTTAGGAAACTGACAAGAACAGTAGCTCCTCTTCAGTCCAATACATTGTACTTGCTGGGAACAGACGCCAGTGCTATTTGCACTGTGTATGGCAAAGGGAGCGCAATAGTTACTTTCCTTACCAGAAAACAACTCTTGCTCGTAAGACCAAAAACTGCATGTGATTCAACTCCATTTCTGACTGGGAAACAAACGCTAGCTCGCCTTACAAGAAACACACTCTGCTTTTGAGAAAAGAGCATTCTTTTATTCTACTGTGGTTCATATGGGGGCTGAACATTGAGCTTGCTCAGAACAAAAGAACTGTGCTTCCTACACACACTGGCCATATCTAGTTCAACTCTGCTTAGGAAACTGACAAGAACAGTAGCTCCCCTTCAGTCCAATACACTGTACTTGCTGGGAACAGACGCGAGTGCTATTTGCACTGTGTATGGCAATGGGAGTGCAATAGTGACTTTCCTTACCAGAAAACAACTCTTGCTCGTAGGACCAAAAACTGGATGTGATTCAACTCCATTTAGGACTGGGAAACAAACGCTAGCTCGCCTTACAAGAAACACACTCTGCTTTTGAGAAAAGAGCACTCTTCTACTCTACTGTGTTTCCTATGGGATCCGAAAAGTTAGCTTGCTCAGAACAAAAGAACTGTGCTTCCTACACACACGGACCATATCTAGTTCTACTCTGCTTAGGAAACTGACAAGAACAGTAGCTCCTCTTCAGTCCAATACACTGTACTTGCTGGGAACAGACGCCAGTGCTATTTGCACTATGTATGAATATGGGAGCGCAATAGTGACTCTTCTTACCAGAAAACAACTCTTGCTCGTAGGACCAGAAACTGCATGTGATTCAACTCCATTTAGGACTGGGAACCAAACACTAGCTCTCCTTACAAGAAACACACTCTGTTTTTGAGAAAAGAGCACTCTTTTACTCTACTGTGTTTCCTGTAGGGCCAAAACAGAGAGCTTGCTCAGAACAAAAGAAATGTGCTTCCTACACACACGGGTCATATCTAGTTCAACTCTGCTTAGGAACCTGACAAGAACAGTATATCATCTTCAGTCCAATACACTATACATGCTGGGAACAGACGCCAGTGCTATTTGCCCTGTGTATGACAATGGGAGCGCAATAGTGACTCTTCTTACCAGAAAACAACTCTTGGTCGTAGGACCAGAAACTGCATTGGATTCAACTCCATTTAGGACTGGTAAACAAACGTTAGCTCGCCTTACAAGAAACACACTCTGCTTTTGAGAAAAGAGCACTATTCTACTCTACTGTGTTTCCTATAGTGCCAGAACAGTGAGCTTGCTCAGAACAAAAGAACTGTGCTTCCTATACACACGGGCCATATCTAGTTCAACTCTGCTTAGGAAACTGACAAGAACAGTAGCTCCTCTTCAGTCCAATACACTGTATTTGCTGGCAACAGACGCGAGTGCTATTTGCACTGTGTACAGCAATGGGAGCACAATTGTGACTCTTCTTACCAGAAAACAACTCTTGCTCTTAGGACCAGAAACTGCATGGGATTCAACTCCATTTAGGACTGGGAAACAAACGCTAGCTCGCCTTACAAGAAACAAAATCTGCTTTTGAGGAAAGAGAACTATTCTACTCTACCGTGTTTCCTATGGTGTCCGAACAGTGAACTTGCTAAGAACAAAAGAACTGTGCTTCCTACACACACGGGCCATATCTAGTTCAACTCTGCATAGGAAACTGACAAGAACAGTATCCTTTCTTCAGTCCAATACACTCTACTTGCTGGGAACAGACGCGAGTGCTATTTGCACTGTGTATGTCAAAGGGAGCGCAATAGTGACTCTTCTTATCAGAAAACAACTCTTGCTCTTAGGACCAGAAACGGCATGTGATTCAACTCCATTTAGGACTGGGAAACAAACGCTAGCTCGCCTTACAAGAAACACGCTCTGCTTTGAGAAAAGGGCACACTTCTACTCTACTGTGTTTCCTATGGGGTCCTAACAGTGAGCTTGCTCAGAACAAAAGAACCGAGCTTCCTACACACACCGGCCATATCTAGTTCAACTCTGCTTAGGAAACTGACAAGAACAGTAGCTCTGCTTCAGTCCAATACACTGTACTTGCTGGGAACAGATGCGAGTGCTATTTGTACTGTGTATGGAAATGGGAGCAAAATAGTGACTTTCCTTACCAAAAAATAAATCTTGCTCATAGGATGAAAAACTGCATGTGATTCAACTCCATTTAGAACTGGGAAACAAACGCTAGCTCGCCTTTCAAGAAACACACTATGCTTTTGAGAAAAGAGCACTCTTCTACTCTACTGTGTTTCCTATAGGGCCAGAATAGTGAGTTTGCTCAGAACAAAAGAACTGTGCTTCCAACAAATACGGCCATATCTAGTTCAATTCTGTTTAGGAAACTGACAAGAACAGTAGATCCTCTTCAGTCCAATACACTGTACATGCTGGGAACAGACGCCAGTGCTATTTGCCCTGTGTATGACAATGGGAGTGCAATAGTGACTCTTCTTACCAGAAAACAACTCTTGCTCGTAGGACAAGAAACTGCATGTGATTCAACTCCATTTAAGACTGGGAAACAAACGCTAGCTTGCCTTACGAGAAACACACTCTGCTTTTGAGAAAAGAGCACTCTTCTACTCTACTGTGTTTCCTATGGGGTCCGAACAGTGAGCTTGCTCAGAACAAAAGAACTGTGCTTCCTACACACATGGGCCATATCTAGTTCAACTCTGCTTAGGAAACTGACAAGAACAGTAGCTCCTCTTCAGTCCAATACACTGTACTTGCTGGAAGAGACACGAGTGCTATTTGCACTGTGTATGTCAAAGGGAGCGCAATAGTGACTTTCTTTACCAGAAAACAACTCTTGTTCGTAGGACCAAAAACTGCATTGGATTCAACTCCATTTAGGACTGAAAAACAAACGCTAGCTCGCCTTACAAGAAACACACTCTGCTTTTGAGAAAAGGGCAGTCTTCTATTCTGCTGTGGTTCATATGGGGTCCGAACATTGAGCTTGCTCAGAACAAAAGAACTGTGCTTCCTACACACACTGGCCATATCTAGTTCAACTCTGCTTAGGAAACTGACAAGAACAGTAGCTCCTCTTCAGTCCAATACACTGTACTTGCTGGGAACAGACGCGAGTGCTATTTGCACTGTGTATGGCAATGGGAGTGCAATAGTGACTTTCCTTACCAGAAATCAACTCTTGCTCGTAGGACCAAAAACTGGATGTGATTCAACTCCATTTAGGACTGGGAAACAAACGCTAGCTCGCCTTACAAGAAACACACTCTGCTTTCGAGAAAAGAGCACTCTTCTACTCTACTGTGTTTCCTATGGGGTCCGAACATTGAGCTTGCTAAGAACAAAAGAACTGTGCTTCCTACACACAGGGGCCATATCTAGGTCAACTCTGCTTAGGAAACTGACAAGAACAGTAGCTCTGCTTCAGTCCAATACATTGTATTTGCTGGCAACAGACGCGAGTGCTATTTGCACTGTGTACAGCAATGGGAGCACAATTGTGACTCTTCTTACCAGAAAACAACTCTTGCTCGTAGGACCAGAAACTGCATGGGATTCAACTCCATTTTGGACTGGGAAACAAATGCTAGCTCGCCTTACAAGAAACAAAATCTGCTTTTGAGGAAAGAGAACTATTCTACTCTACCGTGTTTCCTATGGTGTCCGAACAGTGAACTTGCTAAGAACAAAAGAACTGTGCTTCCTACACACACGGGCCATATCTAGTTCAACTCTGCATAGGAAACTGACAAGAACAGTATCCTTTCTTCAGTCCAATACACTCTACTTGCTGGGAACAGACGCGAGTGCTATTTGCACTGTGTATGTCAAAGGGAGCGCAATAGTGACTCTTCTTATCAGAAAACAACTCTTGCTCTTAGGACCAGAAACTGCATGTGATTCAACTCCATTTAGTACTGGGAAACAAACGCTAGCTCGCCTTACAAGAAACACGCTCTGCTTTGAGAAAAGGGCACACTTCTACTCTACTGTGTTTCCTATGGGGTCCTAACAGTGAGCTTGCTCAGAACAAAAGAACCGTGCTTCCTACACACACCGGCCATATCTAGTTCAACTCTGCTTAGGAAACTGACAAGAACAGTAGCTCTGCTTCAGTCCAATACACTGTACTTGCTGGGAACAGATGCGAGTGCTATTTGTACTGTGTATGGAAATGGGAGCAAAATAGTGACTTTCCTTACCAAAAAATAAATCTTGCTCATAGGATGAAAAACTGCATGTGATTCAACTCCATTTAGAACTGGGAAACAAACGCTAGCTCGCCTTTCAAGAAACACACTATGCTTTTGAGAAAAGAGCACTCTTCTACTCTACTGTGTTTCCTATAGGGCCAGAATAGTGAGTTTGCTCAGAACAAAAGAACTGTGCTTCCAACAAATACGGCCATATCTAGTTCAATTCTGTTTAGGAAACTGACAAGAACAGTAGATCCTCTTCAGTCCAATACACTGTACATGCTGGGAACAGACGCCAGTGCTATTTGCCCTGTGAATGACAATGGGAGTGCAATAGTGACTCTTCTTACCAGAAAACAACTCTTGCTCGTAGGACAAGAAACTGCATGTGATTCAACTCCATTTATGACTGGGAAACAAACGCTAGCTTGCCTTACGAGAAACACACTCTGCTTTTGAGAAAAGAGCACTCTTCTACTCTACTGTGTTTCCTATGGGGTCCGAACAGTGAGCTTGCTCAGAACAAAAGAACTGTGCTTCCTACACACATGGGCCATATCTAGTTCAACTCTGCTTAGGAAACTGACAAGAACAGTAGCTCCTCTTCAGTCCAATACACTGTACTTGCTGGGAAGAGACACGAGTGCTATTTGCACTGTGTATGTCAAAGGGAGCGCAATAGTGACTTTCTTTACCAGAAAACAACTCTTGTTCGTAGGACCAAAAACTGCATTGGATTCTACTCCATTTAGGACTGAAAAACAAACGCTAGCTCGCCTTACAAGAAACACACTCTGCTTTTGAGAAAAGGGCAGTCTTCTATTCTGCTGTGGTTCATATGGGGTCCGAACATTGAGCTTGCTCAGAACAAAAGAACTGTGCTTCCTACACACACTGGCCATATCTAGTTCAACTCTGCTTAGGAAACTGACAAGAACAGTAGCTCCTCTTCAGTCCAATACACTGTACTTGCTGGGAACAGACGCGAGTGCTATTTGCACTGTGTATGGCAATGGGAGTGCAATAGTGACTTTCCTTACCAGAAATCAACTCTTGCTCGTAGGACCAAAAACTGGATGTGATTCAACTCCATTTAGGACTGGGAAACAAACGCTAGCTCGCCTTACAAGAAACACACTCTGCTTTCGAGAAAAGAGCACTCTTCTACTCTACTGTGTTTCCTATGGGGTCCGAACATTGAGCTTGCTCAGAACAAAAGAACTGTGCTTCCTACACACAGGGGCCATATCTAGGTCAACTCTGCTTAGGAAACTGACAAGAACAGTAGCTCTGCTTCAGTCCAATACATTGTATTTGCTGGGAACAGACGCGAGTGCTATTTGCACTAGTATGGCAATGGGAGCGCAATAGTGACTTCCCTTACCAGAAAACAACTCTTGCTGGTAGGACCAGAAACTGCATGGGATTCAACTTCATTTAGTACTGGGAAACAAACGCTAGCTCGCCTTACAAGAAACACACTCTACTTTTGAGAAAAGAGCACTCTTCTGCTCTACTGTGTTTCCTCTGGTGTTCGAACAGTGAGCTTGGTCAGAACAAAAGAACTGTGCTTCCTACACACACGGGCCATATCTAGTTCAACTCTCCTTAGGAAACTGACAAGAACAGTAGCTCCTCTTTAGTCCAATACATTGTACTTGTTGGGAACAGACGCGAGTGCTATATGTACTGTGTATGACAATGGGAGCGCAATAGTGACTCTTCTTACCAGAAAACAACTCTTGCTCGTAGGACCAAATACTGCATTTGATTCACCTCCATTTAGTACTGGGAAACAAACGCTAGCTAGCCTTACAAGAAACACACTCTGCTTTTGAGAAAAGAGCACTCTTCTACTCTACTGTGTTTCCTATAAGGCCAGAACTTTGAGCTTGCTCAGAACAAAAGAACTGTGCTTCCTACACACACGGGCCATATCTAGTTCAATTCTGGTTAGGAAACTGAAAAGAACAGTAGCCTCTCTTCAGTCCAATACAATGTACTTGCTGGGAACAGACGCGAGTGCTATTTGCACTGTGTAGGGCAAATGGAACGCAAAATGGACTCTTCTTACCAGAAAACAACTCTTGCTCGTAGGACCAGAAACTGCATGTGTATTTCAACTCCATTTAGGAGTGGGAAACAAACGCTAGCTCACCTTTCAAGAAACACACTCTGCTTTTGAGAAAAGAGCACTTTTCTACTCTACTGTATTTACTATAGGGCCAGAACAGTGAGCTTGCTCAGAACAAAAGTACTGTGATTCCTACACGCACGGGCCATATCTAGTTCAACTCTGCTTAGGAAACTGACAAGAACAGTAGCTCCTCTTCAGTCCAATACACTGTACTTGCTGGGAAGAGACGCGAGTGCTATTTGCACTGTGTATGTCAAAGGGAGCGCAATAGTGACTTTCTTAACCAGAAAACAACTCTTGTTCGTAGGACCAGAAACTGCATATGATTCAACTCCACTTAGGACTGGGAAAAAAACACTAGCTCGCCTTACAAGAAACACACTCTGCTTTTGAGAAAAGGGCAGTCTTCTATTCTGCTGTGGTTCATATGGGTTCCGAACATTGAGCTTGCTCAGAACAAAAGAACTGTGCTTCCTACACACACTGGCCATATCTAGTTCAACTCTGCTTAGGAAACTGACAAGAACAGTAGCTCCTCTTCAGTCCAATTCACTGTACTTGCTGGGAACAGACGCGAGTGCTATTTGCACTGTGTATGGCAATGGGAGTGCAATAGTGACTTTCCTTACCAGAAATCAACTCTTGCTCGTAGGACCAAAAACTGGATGTGATTCAACTCCTTTTAGGACTGGGAAACAAACGGTAGCTCGCCTTACAAGAAACACACTCTGCTTTCGAGAAAAGAGCACTCTTCTACTCTACTGTGTTTCCTATGGGGTCCGAACATTGAGCTTGCTCAGAACAAAAGAACTGTGCTTCCTACACACAGGGGCCATATCTAGGTCAACTCTGCTTAGGAAACTGACAAGAACAGTAGCTCCGCTTCAGTCCAATACACTGTATTTGCTGGGAACAGACGCGAGTGCTATTTGCACTGTGTATGGCAATGGGAGAGCAATAGTGACTTTCCTTACCAGAAAACAACTCTTGCTGGTAGGACCAGAAACTGCATGTGATTCAACTCCATTTAGTACTGGGAAACAAACGCTAGCTCGCCTTACAAGAAACACACTCTGCTTTTGAGAAAAGAGCACTCTTCTGCTCTACTGTGTTTCCTCTGGTGTTCGAACAGTGAGCTTGGTCAGAACAAAAGAACTGTGCTTCCTACACACACGGGCCATATCTAGTTCAACTCTCCTTAGGAAACTGACAAGAACAGTAGCTCCTCTTTAGTCCAATACATTGTACTTGTTGGGAACAGACGCGAGTGCTATTTGTACTGTGTATGGCAATGGGAGCGCAATAGTGACTCTTCTTACCAGAAAACAACTCTTGCTTGTAGGACCAAATACTGCATTTGATTCACCTCCATTTAGTACTGGGAAACAAACGCTAGCTAGCCTTACAAGAAACACACTCTGCTTTTGAGAAAAGAGCACTCTTCTACTCTACTGTGTTTCCTATAGGGCCAGAACTTTGAGCTTGCTCAGAACAAAAGAACTGTGCTTCCTACACACACGGGCCATATCTAGTTCAATTCTGGTTAGGAAACTGAAAAGAACCGTAGCCTCTCTTCAGTCCAATACAATGTACTTGCTGGGAACAGACGCGAGTGCTATTTGCACTGTGTAGGGCAAATGGAACGCAAAATGGACTCTTCTTACCAGAAAACAACTCTTGCTCGTAGGACCAGAAACTGCATGTGTATTTCAACTCCATTTAGGAGTGGGAAACAAACGCTAGCTCACCTTTCAAGAAACACACTCTGCTTTTGAGAAAAGAGCACTTTTCTACTCTACTGTATTTACTATAGTGCCAGAACAGTGAGCTTGCTCAGAACAAAAGTAAGGTGCTTCCTACACGCACGGGCCATATCTAGTTCAACTCTGCTTAGGAAACTGACGAGAACAGTAGCTCCTCTTCAGTCCAATACACTGTACTTGCTGGGAAGAGACGCGAGTGCTATTTAAACTGTGTACAGCAATGGGAGCACAGTAGTGACTCTTCTTTCCAGAAAACATCTCTTGCTCTTAGGACCAGAAACTGCATATGATTCAACTCCACTTAGGACTGGGAAAAAAACGCTAGCTCGCCTTACAAGAAACACACTCTGCTTTTGAGAAAAGAGCACTCTTCTACTCTACTGTGTTTCCTATGGGATCAGAACAGTTAGCTTTCTCAGAACAAAAGAACTGTGCTTCCTACACACACAGACCATATCTAGTTCTACTCTGCTTAGGAAACTGACAAGAACAGTAGCCCCTCTTCAGTCCAATACACTGTAATTGCTGGGAACAGACGCCAGGGCTATTTGCACTGTGTATGAATATGGGAGCGCAATAGTGACTCTTCTTACCAGAAAACAACTCTTGCTCGTAGGACCAGAAACTGCATGTGATTCAACTCCATTTAGGACTGGGAACCAAACACTAGCTCTCCTTACAAGAAACACACTCTGCTTTTGAGAAAAGAGCACTCTTGTACTCTACTGTGTTTCCTGTAGGGCCAAAACAGAGAGGTTGCTCCGAACAAGAGAAATGTGCTTCCTACACACACGGGTCATATCTAGTTCAACTCTGCTTAGGAACCTGACAAGAACAGTAGATCCTCTTCAGTCCAATACACTGTACATGCTGGGAACAGACGCCAGTGCTATTTGCCCTGTGTATGACAATGGGAGCACAATAGTGACTCTTCTTACCAGAAAACAACTCTTGGTCGTAGGACCAGAAACTGCATTGGATTCAACTCCATTTAAGACTGGTAAACAAACGTTAGCTCGCCTTACAAGAAACACACTCTGCTTTTGAGAAAAGAGCACTCTTTTACTCTACTGTGTTTCCTATAGTGCCAGAACAGTGAGCTTGCTCAGAACAAAAGAACTGTGCTTCCTATACACACGGGCCATATCTAGTTCAACTCTGATTAGGAAACTGACAAGAACAGTAGCTCCTCTTCATTCCAATACACTGTATTTGCTGGCAACAGACGCGAGTGCTATTTGCACTGTGTACAGCAATGGGAGCACAATTGTGACTCTTCTTACCAGAAAACAACTCTTGCTCGTAGGACCAAATACTGCATTTGATTCACCTCCATTTAGTACTGGGAAACAAACGCTAGCTAGCCTTACAAGAAACACACTCTGCTTTTGAGAAAAGAGCACTCTTCTACTCTACTGTGTTTCCTATAGGGCCAGAACTTTGAGCTTGCTCAGAACAAAAGAACTGTGCTTCCTACACACACGGGCCATATCTAGTTCAATTCTGGTTAGGAAACTGAAAAGAACCGTAGCCTCTCTTCAGTCCAATACAATGTACTTGCTGGGAACAGACGCGAGTGCTATTTGCACTGTGTAGGGCAAATGGAACGCAAAATGGACTCTTCTTACCAGAAAACAACTCTTGCTCGTAGGACAAGAAACTGCATGTGTATTTCAACTTCATTTAGGAGTGGGAAACAAACGCTAGCTCACCTTTCAAGAAACACACTCTGCTTTTGAGAAAAGAGCACTTTTCTACTCTACTGTATTTACTATAGTGCCAGAACAGTGAGCTTGCTCAGAACAAAAGTACTGTGCTTCCTACACGCACGGGCCATATCTAGTTCAACTCTGCTTAGGAAACTGACGAGAACAGTAGCTCCTCTTCAGTCCAATACACTGTACTTGCTGGGAAGAGACGCGAGTGCTATTTAAACTGTGTACAGCAATGGGAGCACAGTAGTGACTCTTCTTTCCAGAAAACATCTCTTGCTCTTAGGACCAGAAACTGCATATGATTCAACTCCACTTAGGACTGGGAAAAAAACGCTAGCTCGCCTTACAAGAAACACACTCTGCTTTTGAGAAAAGAGCACTCTTCTACTCTACTGTGTTTCCTATGGGATCAGAACAGTTAGCTTGCTCAGAACAAAAGAACTGTGCTTCCTACACACACAGACCATATCTAGTTCTACTCTGCTTAGGAAACTGACAAGAACAGTAGCTCCTCTTCAGTCCAATACACTGTAATTGCTGGGAACAGACGCCAGGGCTATTTGCACTGTGTATGAATATGGGAGCGCAATAGTGACTCTTCTTACCAGAAAACAACTCTTGCTCGTAGGACCAGAAACTGCATGTGATTCAACTCCATTTAGGACTGGGAACCAAACACTAGCTCTCCTTACAAGAAACACACTCTGCTTTTGAGAAAAGAGCACTCTTGTACTCTACTGTGTTTCCTGTAGGGCCAAAACAGAGAGGTTGCTCCGAACAAGAGAAATGTGCTTCCTACACACACGGGTCATATCTAGTTCAACTCTGCTTAGGAACCTGACAAGAACAGTAGATCCTCTTCAGTCCAATACACTGTACATGCTGGGAACAGACGCCAGTGCTATTTGCCCTGTGTATGACAATGGGAGCACAATAGTGACTCTTCTTACCAGAAAACAACTCTTGGTCGTAGGACCAGAAACTGCATTGGATTCAACTCCATTTAAGACTGGTAAACAAACGTTAGCTCGCCTTACAAGAAACACACTCTGCTTTTGAGAAAAGAGCACTCTTTTACTCTACTGTGTTTCCTATAGTGCCAGAACAGTGAGCTTGCTCAGAACAAAAGAACTGTGCTTCCTATACACACGGGCCATATCTAGTTCAACTCTGATTAGGAAACTGACAAGAACAGTAGCTCCTCTTCATTCCAATACACTGTATTTGCTGGCAACAGACGCGAGTGCTATTTGCACTGTGTACAGCAATGGGAGCACAATTGTGACTCTTCTTACCAGAAAACAACTCTTGCTCGTAGGACCAAATACTGCATTTGATTCACCTCCATTTAGTACTGGGAAACAAACGCTAGCTAGCCTTACAAGAAACACGCTCTGCTTTGAGAAAAGGGCACACTTCTACTCTACTGTGTTTCCTATGGGGTCCTAACAGTGAGCTTGCTCAGAACAAAAGAACCGTGCTTCGTACACACACCGGCCATATCTAGTTCAACTCTGCTTAGGAAACTGACAAGAACAGTAGCTCTGCTTCAGTCCAATACACTGTACTTGCTGGGAACAGATGCGAGTGCTATTTGTACTGTGTATGGAAATGGGAGCAAAATAGTGACTTTCCTTACCAAAAAATAAATCTTGCTCATAGGATGAAAAACTTCACGTGATTCAACTCCATTTAGAACTGGGAAACAAACGCTAGCTCGCCTTACAAGAAACACACTCTGCTTTCCAGAAAAGAGCACTCTTCTACTCTACTGTGTTTCCTATGGGGTCCGAACATTGAGCTTGCTCAGAACAAAAGAACTGTGCTTCCTACACACAGGGGCCATATCTAGGTCAACTCTGCTTAGGAAACTGACAAGAACAGTAGCTCTGCTTCAGTCCAATACATTGTATTTGCTGGGAACAGACGCGAGTGCTATTTGCACTGGTATGGCAATGGGATCGCAATAGTGACTTTCCTTACCAGAAAACAACTCTTGCTGGTAGGACCAGAAACTGCATGGGATTCAACTTCATTTAGTACTGGGAAACAAACGCTAGCTCGCCTTACAAGAAACACACTCTACTTTTGAGAAAAGAGCACTCTTCTGCTCTACTGTGTTTCCTCTGGGGTTCGAACAGTGAGCTTGGTCAGAACAAAAGAACTGTGCTTCCTACACACACGGTCCATATCTAGTTCAACTCTCCTTAGGAAACTGACAAGAACAGTAGCTCCTCTTTAGTCCAATACATTGTACTTGTTGGGAACAGACGCGAGTGCTATATGTACTGTGTATGACAATGGGAGCGCAATAGTGACTCTTCTTACCAGAAAACAACTCTTGCTCGTAGGACCAAATACTGCATTTGATTCACCTCCATTTAGTACTGGGAAACAAACGCTAGCTAGCCTTACAAGAAACACACTCTGCTTTTGAGAAAAGAGCACTCTTCTACTCTACTGTGTTTCCTATAGGGCCAGAACTTTGAGCTTGCTCAGAACAAAAGAACTGTGCTTCCTACACACACGGGCCATATCTAGTTCAATTATGGTTAGGAAACTGAAAAGAACAGTAGCCTCTCTTCAGTCCAATACAATGTACTTGCTGGGAACAGACGCGAGTGCTATTTGCACTGTGTAGGGCAAATGGAACGCAAAATGGACTCTTCTTACCAGAAAACAACTCTTGCTCGTAGGACCAGAAACTGCATGTGTATTTCAACTCCATTTAGGAGTGGGAAACAAAGGCTAGCTCACCTTTCAAGAAACACACTCTGCTTTTGAGAAAAGAGCACTTTTCTACTCTACTGTATTTACTATAGGGCCAGAACAGTGAGCTTGCTCAGAACAAAAGTACTGTGATTCCTACACGCACGGGCCATATCTAGTTCAACTCTGCTTAGGAAACTGACGAGAACAGTAGCTCCTCTTCAGTCCAATACACTGTACTTGCTGGGAAGAGACGCGAGTGCTATTTAAACTGTGTACAGCAATGGGAGCACAGTAGTGACTCTTCTTACCAGAAAACATCTCTTGCTCTTAGGACCAGAAACTGCATATGATTCAACTCCACTTAGGACTGGGAAAAAAACGCTAGCTCGCCTTACAAGAAACACACTCTGCTTTTGAGAAAAGAGCACTCTTCTACTCTACTGTGTTTCCTATGGGATCAGAACAGTTAGCTTGCTCAGAACAAAAGAACTGTGCTTCCTACACACACAGACCATATCTAGTTCTACTCTGCTTAGGAAACTGACAAGAACAGTAGCTCCTCTTCAGTCCAATACACTGTAATTGCTGGGAACAGACGCCAGGGCTATTTGCACTGTGTATGAATATGGGAGCGCAATAGTGACTCTTCTTACCAGAAAACAACTCTTGCTCGTAGGACCAGAAACTGCATGTGATTCAACTCCATTTAGGACTGGGAACCAAACACTAGCTCTCCTTACAAGAAACACACTCTGCTTTTGAGAAAAGAGCACTCTTTTACTCTACTGTGTTTCCTGTAGGGCCAAAACAGAGAGCTTGCTCCGAACAAGAGAAATGTGCTTCCTACACACACGGGTCATATCTAGTTCAACTCTGCTTAGGAACCTGACAAGAACAGTAGATCCTCTTCAGTCCAATACACTGTACATGCTGGGAACAGACGCCAGTGCTATTTGCCCTGTGTATGACAATGGGAGGACAATAGTGACTCTTCTTACCAGAAAACAACTCTTGGTGGTAGGACCAGAAACTGCATGGGTTTCAACTCCATTTAAGACTGGTAAACAAACGTTAGCTCGCCTTACAAGAAACACACTCTGCTTTTGAGAAAAGAGCACTCTTTTACTCTACTGTGTTTCCTATAGTGCCAGAACAGTGAGCTTGCTCAGAACAAAAGAACTGTGCTTCCTATACACACGGGCCATATCTAGTTCAACTCTGATTAGGAAACTGACAAGAACAGTAGCTCCTCTTCATTCCAATACACTGTATTTGCTGGCAACAGACGCGAGTGCTATTTGCACTGTGTACAGCAATGGGAGCACAATTGTGACTCTTCTTACCAGAAAACAACTCTTGCTCGTAGGACCAGAAACTGCATGGGATTCAACTCCATTTAGGACTGGGAAACAAACGCTAGCTCGCCTTACAAGAAATAAAATCTGCTTTTGAGGAAAGAGAACTATTCTACAATACTGTGTTTCCTATGGTGTCCGAACAGTGAGCTTGCTAAGAACAAAAGAACTGTGCTTCCTACACACACGGGCCATATCTAGTTCAACTCTGCATAGGAAACTGACAAGAACAGTATCCTTTCTTCAGTCCAATACACTCTACTTGCTGGGAACAGACGCGAGCGTTAGTTGCACTGAGTATGTCAAAGGGAGCACAATAGTGACTCTTCTTATCCGAAAACAACTCTTGCTCTTAGGACCAGAAACTGCATGTGATTCAACTCCATTTAGGACTGGGAAACAAACGCTAGCTCGCCTTACAAGAAACACGCTCTGCTTTGAGAAAAGGGCACACTTCTACTCTACTGTGTTTCCTATGGGGTCCTAACAGTGAGCTTGCTCAGAACAAAAGAACCGTGCTTCCTACACACACCGGCCATATCTAGTTCAACTCTGCTTAGGAAACTGACAAGAACAGTAGCTCCGCTTCAGTCCAATACACTGTAATTGCTGGGAACAGATGCGAGTGCTATTTGTACTGTGTATGGAAATGGGAGCAAAATAGGGACTTTCCTTACCAGAAAATAAATCTTGCTCATAGGATGAAAAACTGCATGTGATTCAACTGCATTTAGAACTGGGAAACAAACGCTAGCTCGCCTTTCAAGAAACACACTATGCTTTTGAGAAAAGAGCACTCTTCTACTCTCCTGTGTTTCCTATAGGGCCAGAATAGTGAGTTTGCTCAGAACAAAAGAACTGTGCTTCCAACAAATACGGCCATATCTAGTTCAATTCTGTTTAGGAAACTGACAAGAACAGTAGATCCTCTTCAGTCCAATACACTGTACATGCTGGGAACAGACGCCAGTGCTATTTGCCCTGTGTATGACAATGGGATTGCAATAGTGACTCTTCTTACCAGAAAACAACTCTTGCTCGTAGGACAAGAAACTGCATGTGATTCAACTCCATTTATGACTGGGAAACAAAAGCTAGCTTGCCTTACGAGAAACACACTCTGCTTTTGAGAAAAGAGCACTCTTCTACTCTACTGTGTTTCCTATGGGGTCCGAACAGTGAGCTTGCTCAGAACAAAAGAACTGTGCTTCCTACACACATGGGCCATATCTAGTTCAACTCTGCTTAGGAAACTGACAAGAACAGTAGCTCCTCTTCAGTCCAATACACTATACTTGCTGGGAAGAGACGCGAGTGCTATTTGCACTGTGTATGTCAAAGGGAGCGCAATAGTGACTTTCCTTACCAGAAAACAACTCTTGTTCGTAGGACCAAAAACTGCATTGGATTCAACTCCATTTAGGACTGGGAAACAAACGCTAGCTCGCCTTACAAGAAACACACTCTGCTTTTGAGAAAAGAGCAGTCTTCTATTCTGCTGTGGTTCATATGGGGTCCGAACATTGAGCTTGCTCAGAACAAAAGAACTGTGCTTCCTACACACACTGGCCATATCTAGTTCAACTCTGCTTAGGAAACTGACAAGAACAGTAGCTCCTCTTCAGTCCAATACACTGTACTTGCTGGGAACAGACGCGAGTGCTATTTGCACTTTGTATGGCAATGGGAGTGCAATAGTGACTTTCCTTACCAGAAATCAACTCTTGCTCGTAGGACCAAAAACTGGATGTGATTCAACTCCATTTCGGACTGGGAAACAAACGCTAGCTTGCCTTACAAGAAACACACTCTGCTTTCGAGAAAAGAGCACTCTTCTACTCTACTGTGTTTCCTATAGGGCCAGAATAGTGAGTTTGCTCAGAACAAAAGAACTGTGCTTCCAACAAATACGGCCATATCTAGTTCAATTCTGTTTAGGAAACTGACAAGAACAGTAGCTCCTCTTCAGTCCAATACACTGTACTTGCTGGGAAGAGACGCGAGTGCTATTTAAACTGTGTACAGCAATGGGAGCACAATAGTGACTCTTCTTACCAGAAAACAACTCTTGGTCGTAGGACCAGAAACTGCATGGGATTCAACTCCATTTAAGACTGGTAAACAAACGTTAGCTCGCCTTACAAGAAACACACTCTGCTTTTGAGAAAAGAGCACTCTTCTACTCTACTGTGTTTCCTATAGTGCCAGAACAGTGAGCTTGCTCAGAACAAAAGAACTGTGCTTCCTATACACACGGGCCATATCTAGTTCAACTCTGATTAGGAAACTGACAAGAACAGTAGCTCCTCTTCATTCCAATACACTGTATTTGCTGGCAACAGACGCGAGTGCTATTTGCACTGTGTACAGCAATGGGAGCACAATTGTGACTCTTCTTACCAGAAAACAACTCTTGCTCGTAGGACCAGAAACTGCATGGGATTCAACTCCATTTAGGACTGGGAAACAAACGCTAGCTCGCCTTACAAGAAACAAAATCTGCTTTTGAGGAAAGAGAACTATTCTACTCTACTGTGTTTCCTATGGTGTCCGAACAGTGAGCTTGCTAAGAACAAAAGAACTGTGCTTCCTACACACACGGGCCATATCTAGTTCAACTCTGCATAGGAAACTGACAAGAACAGTATCCTTTCTTCAGTCCAATACACTCTACTTGCTGGGAACAGACGCGAGTGCTAGTTGCACTGTGTATGTCAAAGGGAGCACAATAGTGACTCTTCTTATCAGAAAACAACTCTTGCTCTTAGGACCAGAAACTGCATGTGTATCAACTCCATTTAGGACTGGGAAACAAACGCTAGCTCGCCTTACAAGAAACACACTCTGCTTTGAGAAAAGGGCACACTTCTACACTACTGTGTTTCCTATGGGGTCCTAACAGTGAGCTTGCTCAGAACAAAAGAACCGTGCTTCCTACACACACCGGCCATATCTAGTTCAACTCTGCTTAGGAAACTGACAAGAACAGTAGCTCTGCTTCAGTCCAATACACTGTACTTGCTGGGAACAGATGTGAGTGCTATTTGTACTGTGTATGGAAATGGGAGCAAAATAGTGACTTTCCTTACCAGAAAATAAATCTTGCTCATAGGACCAAAAACTGCATGTGATTCAACTCCATTTAGAACTGGGAAACAAACGCTAGCTCGCCTTTCAAGAAACACACTATGCTTTTGAGAAAAGAGCACTCTTCTACTCTACTGTGTTTCCTATAGGGCCAGAATAGTGAGTTTGCTCAGAACAAAAGAACTGTGCTTCCTACACACACCGACCATCTCTAGTTCAACTCTGCTTAGGAAACTGACAAGAGAAGTAGCTCCTCTTCAGTCCAATACACTCTACTTGCTGGGAACAGACGCGACTGCTATTTGCACTGTGTATGGCAGAGGGAGCAAAATAGTGACTCTTCTTATCAGAAAACAACTCTTGCTCTTAGGACCAAAAACTGCATGTGATTCAACTCCACTTAGGACTGGGAAACAAACGCTAGCTCGCCTTACAAGAAACACGCTCTGCTTTGAGAAAAGGGCACACTTCTACTCTACTGTGTTTCCTATGGGGTCCTAACTGTGAGCTTGCTCAGAACAAAAGAACTGTGCTTCCTACACACACCGGCAATAGCTAGTTCAACTCTGCTTAGGAAACTGACAAGAACAGTAGCTCCGCTTCAGTCCAATACACTGTATTTGCTGGGAACTGACGCGAGTGCTATTTGCACTGTGTATGGCAATGGGAGAGCAATAGTGACTTTCCTTACCAGAAAACAACTCTTGCTGGTAGGACCACAAACTGCATGTGATTCAACTCCATTTAGTACTGGGAAACAAACGCTAGCTCACCTTACAAGAAACACACTCTGCTTTTGAGAAAAGAGCACTCTTCTGCTCTACTGTGTTTCCTCTGGGGTCCGAACAGTGAGCTTGGTCAGAACAAAAGAACTGTGCTTCCTACACACACCGACCATCTCTAGTTCAACTCTGCTTAGGAAACTGACAAGAGAAGTAGCTCCTCTTCAGTCCAATACACTCTACTTGCTGGGAACAGATGCGAGTGCTATTTGCACTGTGTATGGCAATGGGAGCGCAATAGTGTCTTTCCTTACTTGAAAGCAACTCTTCTGTGTAAGACCAAAAACTGCATGTGATTCAAGTCCATTTAGGTCTGGGAAACAAACCCTAGCTCGCCTTACAAGAAACAAAATCTGCTTTTGAGGAAAGAGAACTATTCTACTCTACTGTGTTTCCTATGGTGTCCAAACAGTGAGCTTGCTGAGAACAAAAGAACTGTGCTTCCTACACACACGGGCCATATCTAGTTCAACTCTGCTTAGGAAACTGACAAGAACAGTATCCTTTCTTCAGTCCAATACACTCTACTTGCTGGGAACAGACGCGACTGCTATTTGCACTGTGTATGGCAGAGGGAGCAAAATAGTGACTCTTCTTATCAGAAAACAACTCTTGCTCTTAGGACCAGAAACTGCATGTGATTCAACTCCACTTAGGACTGGGAAACAAACGCTAGCTCGCCTTACAAGAAACACGCTCTGCTTTGAGAAAAGGGCACACTCCTACTCTACTGTGTTTCCTGTGGGGTCCTAACTGTGAGCTTGCTCAGAACAAAAGAACCGTGCTTCCTACACACACCGGCCATATCTAGTTCAACTCTGCTTAGGAAACTGACAAGAACAGTAGCTCCGCTTCAGTCCAATACACTGTATTTGCTGGGAACTGACGCGAGTGCTATTTGCACTGTGTATGGCAATGGGAGAGCAATAGTGACTTTCCTTACCAGAAAACAACTCTTGCTGGTAGGACCACAAACTGCATGTGATTCAACTCCATTTAGTACTGGGAAACAAACGCTAGCTCGCCTTACAAGAAACACACTCTGCTTTTGAGAAAAGAGCACTCTTCTGCTCTACTGTGTTTCCTCTGGGGTCCGAACAGTGAGCTTGCTCAGAACAAAAGAACTGTGCTTCCTACACACACGGGCCATATCTAGTTCAACTCTTCTTAGGAAACTGAGAAGAACAGTAGCTCCTCTTCAGTCCAATACACTGTACTTGCTGGGAACAGACGCGAGTGCTATTTGCACTGTGTATGGCAAAGGGAGCGCAATAGTGACTTTGCTTACCAGAAAACAACTCTTGCTCGTAGGACCAAAAACTGCATGTGATTCAACTCCATTTCTGACTGGGAAACAAATGCTAGCTCGCCTTACAAGAAACACACTCTGCTTTTGTGAAAAGAGCAGTCTTCTATTCTACTGTGGTTCATATGGGGTCCGAACATTGAGCTTGCTCAGAACAAAAGAACTGTGCTTCCTACACACACTGGCCATATCTAGTTCAACTCTGCTTAGGAAACTGACAAGAACAGTAGCTTCTCTTCAGTCCAATACACTGTACTTGCTGGGAAGAGACGCAAGTGCTATTTGCACTGTGTATGGCAATGGGAGTGCAATAGTGACTTTTCTTACCAGAAAACAACTCTTGCTCGTAGGACCAAAAACTGGATGTGATTCAACTCCATTTAGGACTGTGAAACAAACGCTAGCTCGCCTTACAAGAAACACACTCTGCTTTTGAGAAAAGAGCACTCTTCTACTCTACTGTGTTTCCTATGGGGTCCAAACAGTGAGCTTGCTCAGAACAAAAGAACTGTGCTTCCTACACACAGGGGCCATATATAGGTCAACTCTGCTTAGGAAACTGACAAGAACAGTAGCTCCGCTTCAGTCCACTACACTGTATTTGCTGGGAACAGACGCGAGTGCTATTTGCACTGTGTATGGCAATGGGAGCGCAATAGTGTTTTTCCTTACCAGAAAACATCTCTTGCTGGTAGGACCAGAAACTGCATGTGATTCAACTCCATTTAGTACTGGGAAACAAACGCTAGCTCGCCTTACAAGAAACACACTCTGCTTTTGAGAAAAAAGCACTCTTCTACTCTACTGAGTTTCCTCTGGGGTCCGAACAGTGAGCTTGCTCAGAACAAAAGAACTGTGCTTCCTACACACACAGGCCATATCTAGTACAACTCTCCTTAGGAAACTGACAAGAACAGTAGCTCCTCTTTAGTCCAATACACTGTACTTGTTGGGAACAGACGCGAGTGCTATTTGTGCTGTGTATGGCAATGGGAGCGCAATAGTGACTCTTCTTACGAGAAAACAACTTTTCTCGTAGGACCAAATACTGCATTTGATTCACCTCCATTTAGTACTGGGAAACAAACGCTAGCTAGCCTTACAAGAAACACACTCTGCTTTTGAGAATAGAGCACTCTTCTACTCTACTGTGTTTCCTTTAGGGCCAGAACTTTGAGCTTGCTCAGAACAAAAGAACTGTGCTTCCTACACACACGGGCCATATCTAGTTCAATTCTGGTTATGAAACTGAAAAGAACAGTAGCCTCTCTTCGGTCCAATACGCTGTACTTGCTGGGAACAGACGCGAGTGCTATTTGCACTGTGTAGGGCAAATGGAACGCAAAATGGACTCTTCTTACCAGAAAACAACTCTTGCTCATAGGACCAGAAACTGCATGTGTATTTCAACTCCATTTAGGAGTGGGAAACAACGCTAGCTCACCTTTCATGAAACACACTCTGCTTTTGAGAAAAGAGCACTTTTCTACTCTACTGTATTTACTATAGGGCCAGAACAGTGAGCTTGCTCAGAACAAAAGTACTGTGCTTCCTACACACACGGGCCATATCTAGTTCAACTCTGCTTAGGAAACTGACGAGAACTGTACCTCCTCTTCAGTCCAATACACTGTACTTGCTGGGAAGAGACGCGAGTGCTATTTAAACTGTGTACAGCAATTTGAGCACAGTAGTGACTCTTGTTACCAGAAAACATTTCTTGCTCTTAGGACCAGAATCTGCATATGATTCAACTCCACTTAGGACTGGGAAAAAAACGCTAGCTCGCCTTACAAGAAACACACTCTGATTTTGAGAAAAGAGCACTCTTCTACTCTACTGTGTTTCCTATAGTGCCAGAACAGTGAGCTTGCTCAGAACAAAAGAACTGTGCTTCCTATACACACGGGCCATATCTCGTTCAACTCTGCTTAGGAAACTGACAAGAACAGTAGCTCCTCTTCAGTCCAATACACTGTATTTGCTGGCAACAGACGCGAGTGCTATTTGCACTGTGTACAGCAATGGGAGCACAATAGTGACTCTTCTTACCAGAAAACAACTCTTGCTCGTAGGACCAGAAACTGCATGGGATTCAACTCCATTTAGGACTGGGAAACAAACGCTAGCTCGCCTTACAAGAAACACACTCTGCTTTTGAGAAAAGAGCACTCTTCTACTCTACTGTGTTTCCTATAGGGCCAGAACAGTGAGCTTGCTCAGAACAAAAGAACTGTGCTTCCTACACACACGGGCCATATCTAGTTCAACTCTGCTTAGGAAACTGACGAGAACAGTAGCTCCTCTTCAGTCCAATACACTGTACTTGCTGGGAAGAGACGCGAGTGCTATTTAAACTGTTTACAGGAATTTGAGCACAGTAGTGACTCTTCTTACCAGAAAACATTTCTTGCTCTTAGGACCAGAATCTGCATATGATTCAACTCCACTTAGGACTGGGAAAAAAACGCTAGCTCGCCTTACAAGAAACACACTCTGCTTTTGAGAAAAGAGCACTCTTCTACTCTACTGTGTTTCCTATAGTGCCAGAACAGTGAGCTTGCTCAGAACAAAAGAACTGTGCTTCCTGTACACACGGGCCATATCTAGTTCAACTCTGCTGAGGAAACTGACAAGAACAGTAGCTCCTCTTCAGTCCAATACACTGTATTTGCTGGCAACAGACGCGAGTGCTATTTGCACTGTGTACAGCAATGGGAGCACAATAGTGACTCTTCTTACCAGAAAACAACTCTTGCTCGTAGGACCAGAAACTGCATGGGATTCAACTCCATTTAGGACTGGGAAACAAACGCTAGCTCGCCTTACAAGAAACACACTCTGCTTTTGAGAAAAGAGCACTCTTCTACTCCACTGTGTTTCCTATAGGGCCAGAACAGTGAGCTTGCTCAGAACAAAAGAACTGTGCTTCCTACACATACGTGCCATATCTAGTTCAACTCTGCTTAGGAAACTGACAAGAACAGAAGCTCCTCTTCAGTCCAATACACTGTAATTGCTGGGAACAGATGCGAGTGCTATTTGCACTGTGTATGGCAATGGGAGCGCAATAGTGTCTTTCCTTACTTGAAAGCAACTCTTGTGTGTAAGACCAAAAACTGCATGTGATTCAAGTCCATTTAGGTCTGGGAAACAAACCCTAGCTCGCCTTACAAGAAACAAAATCTGCTTTTGAGGAAAGAGAACTATTCTACTCTACTGTGTTTCCTATGGTGTCCGAACAGTGAGCTTGCTGAGAACAAAAGAACTGTGCTTCCTACACACACGGGCCATATCTAGTTCAACTCTGCTTAGGAAACTGACAAGAACAGTATCCTTTCTTCAGTCCAATACACTCTACTTGCTGGGAACAGACGCGAGTGCTATTTGCACTGTGTATGGCAGAGGGAGCAAAATAGTGACTCTTCTTATCAGAAAACAACTCTTGCTCTTAGGACCAGAAACTGCATGTGATTCAACTCCACTTAGGACTGGGAAACAAACGCTAGCTCGCCTTACAAGAAACACGCTCTGCTTTGAGAAAAGGGCACACTTCTACTCTACTGTGTTTCCTATGGGGTCCTAACAGTGACCTTGCTCAGAACAAAAGAACCGTGCTTCCTACACACACCGGCCATATCTAGTTCAACTCTGCTTAGGAAACTGACAAGAACAGTAGCTCCTCTTTAGTCCAATACACTGTACTTGTTGGGAACAGATGCGAGTCCTATTTGTACTGTGTATGGCAATGGGAGCGCAATAGTGACTCTTCTTACCAGAAAACAACTCTTGCTCGTAGGACCAAATACTGCATTTGATTCACCTCCATTTAGTACTGGGAAACAAACGTTAGCTAGCCTTACAAGAAACACACTCTGCTTTTGAGAAAAGAGCACTCTTCTACTCTACTGTGCTTCCTATAGGGCCAGAACTTTGAGCTTGCTCAGAACAAAAGAAATGTGCTTCCTACACACACGGGCCATATCTAGTTCAATTCTGGTTAGGAAACTGAAAAGAACAGTAGCCTCTCTTTAGTCCAATACACTGTACTTGCTGGGAACAGACGAGAGTGCTATTTGCACTGTGTATGGCAAATGGAACACAAAATGGACTCTTCTTACCAGAAAACAACTCTTGCTCGTAGGACCAGAAACTGCATGTGTATTTCAACTCCATTTAGGAGTGGGAAACAAACGCTAGCTCACCTTTCAAGAAACACACTCTGCTTTTGAGAAAAGAGCACTCTTCTACTCTACTGTGTTTCCTATAGTGCCAGAACAGTGAGCTTGCTCAGAACAAAAGAACTGTGCTTCCTATACCCACGGGCCATATCTAGTTCAACTCTGCTTAGGAAACTGACAAGAACAGTAGCTCCTCTTCAGTCCAATGCACTGTATTTGCTGGCAACAGACGCGAGTGCTATTTGCACTGTGTACAGCAATGGGAGCACAATAGTGACTCTTCTTACCAGAAAACAACTCTTGCTCGTAGGACCAGAAACTGCATGGGATTCAAATCCATTTAGGACTGGGAAACATACGCTAGCTCTCCTTACAAGAAACACACTCTGCTTTTGAGAAAAGAGCACTCTTCTACTCTACTGTGTTTCCTATGGGGTCCGAACAGAGAGCTTGCTCAGAACAAAAGAACTGTGCTTCCTACACCCGGGCCATATCTAGTTCAACTCTGCTTAGGAAACTGACAAGAGAAGTAGCTCCTCTTCAGTCCAATACACTGTACGTGCTGGGAACAGATGCGAGTGCTATTTGTACTGTGTATGGCAATGGGAGCGCAATAGTGTCTTTCCTTACTTGAAAGCAACTCTTGCGTGTAAGACCAAAAACTGCATGTGATTCAAGTCCATTTAGGACCCGGAAACAAACGCTAGCTTGCCTTACAAGAAACAAAATCTGCTTTTGAGGAAAGAGAACTATTCTACTCTACTGTGTTTCCTATGGTGTCAGAACAGTGAGCTTGCTCAGAACAAAAGAACTGTGCTTCCTACACACACGGGTCATATCTAGTTCAACTCTGCTTAGGAAACTGACAAGAACAGTAGATCCTCTTCAGTCCAATACACTGTACTTGCTGGGAACAGATGCGAGTGCTATTTGCTCTGTGTATGGCAAAGGGAGCGCAATAGTGACTTTCCTTACCAGAAAACAACTCTTGCTCGTAGGACCAAAAACTGTATGTGATTCAACTCCATTTCTGACTGGGGAACAAACGCTAGCTCGCCTTACAAGAAACACACTCTGCTTTTGAGAAAAGAGCACTCTTCTACTCTACTGTGTTTCCTATGGGGTCCGAACATTGAGCTTGCTCAGAACAAAAGAACTGTGCTTCCTACACACAGGGGCCATATCTAGGTCAACTCTGCTTAGGAAACTGACAAGAGAATTAGCTCCTCTTCAGTCGAATACACTGTACTTGCTGGGAACAGATGCGAGTGCTATTTGCACTGTGTATGGCAATAGAGCGCAATAGTGTCTTTCCTTACTTGAAAGCAACTCTTGCGTGTACGACCAAAAACTGCATGTGATTCAAGTCCATTTAGGACTGGGAAACAAACGCTAGCTCGCCTTACAAGAAACAAAATCTGCTTTTGAGGAAAGAGCACTATTCCAGTCTACTGTGTTTCCTATGGTGTCCGAACAGTGAGCATGCTCAGAACAAAAGAACTGTGCTTCCTACACACACGGGCCATATCTAGTTCAACTCTGCTTAGGAAACTGACAAGAACAGTATCCTTTCTTCCGTCCAATACACTGTACTTGCTGGGAACAGACGCGAGTGCTATTTGTACTGTGTATGGCAAAGGGAGCGCAATAGTGACTCTTCTTATCAGAAAACAACTCTTGCTCGTAGGACCAGAAAATGCATGTGATTCAACTCCATTTAGGACTGGGAAACAAACCCAAGCTCGCCTTACAATAAACACACTCTGCTTTTGAGAAAAGAGCACTCTTCTACTCTACTGTGTTTCCTATGGGGTCCGAACAGTGAGCTTGCTGAGAACAAAAGAACTGTGCTTCCTACACACACGGGCCATATCTAGTTCAACTCTGCTTAGGAAACTCAGAAGAACAGTAGCTCCTCTTCAGTCCAATACACTGTACTTGCTGGGAACAGTCGCGAGGGCTATTTGCACTGTGAATGGCAAAGGGAGTGCAATAGTGACTCTTCTTACCAGAAAACAACTCTTGCTCGAAGGACCAAAACTGCATTTGACTCAACTACATTTAGGACTGAGAAACAAACGAGGCTCGACTTACAAGAAACACACTCTGCTTTTGAGAAAAGAGCACTTTTCTACTCTACTGTGTTTACTATAGGGCCAGAACAGTGAGATTGCTCAGAACAAATGAACTGTGCTTCCTACACACATGGGCCATATCTAGTTCAATTCTGCTTAGGAAACTGACAAGAACAGTAGCTCCTCTTCAGTCCAATACACTGTACTTGCTGGGAACAGACGCGAGTGCTATTTGTACTGTGTATGGCAATGGGAGCACAATAGTGACTTTCCTTACCAGAAAACAACTCTTGCTCATAGGACCTGAAACTGATGGGTTTCAACTCCATTTAGCACGGGGAAACAAATGCTAGCTCGCCTTACAAGAAACACACTCTGCTTTTGAGGAAAGAGCACGCTTCTACTCTACTGTGTTTCCTATAGGGCCAGAACAGTGAGTTTTCTGAGTACAAAGAACTGTGCTTCCTACACACATGGGCCATATCTAGTTCAACTCTGCTTAGGAACCTGACAAGAACAGTAGATCCTCTTCAGTCCAATACACTGTACATGCTGGGAACAGAAGCCAGTGCTATTTGCCCTGTGTATGACAATGGGAGTGCAATAGTGACTCTTCTTACCAGAAAACAACTCTTGCTTGTAGGACCAGAAACTGCATGTGACTCAACTCCAATTAGGACTGGGAAACAAACGCTAGCTCGCCTTACAAGAAACACATTCTCCTTTTGAGAAAAGAGCACTCTTCTACTCTACTGTGTTTCCTATAGGGCCAGAACAGTGAGCTTGCTCAGAAGAAAAGAACTGTGCTTCCTACACACACGGGCCATGTCTAGTTCAAGTCTGCTTAGGAAACTGACGAGAACAGTAGCTCCTCTTCAGTCCAATACACTGTACTTGCTGGGAACATGCGCGAGTGCTATTTGCACTGTGTACAGCAATGGGAGCGCAATAGTTACTCTTCTTACCACTAAACAACTCTTGCTCATAGGACCAGAAACTGAATGTCATTCAACTCCATTTAGGACTGGGAAAGAAACGCTAGTTCGCCTTACAAGAAACATACTCTTCTTTTTGAGGAAAGTGCACTCTTCAACTCTACTGTGTTTTTTATGGGGTCCGAACAGTGAGCTTGCTGAGAACAAAAGAACTGTGCTTCCTACACACTCGCGCCATATCTAATTCAACTCTGCTTAGGAAACTGACAAGAACAGTATGCCTCTTAATCCCAATACACTCTACTTGCTGGGAAAAGATGCGAGTGCTATTTGCACTGTGTATGGCAATGGGAGGAAAATAGTGATTTTCCTTACGAGAAAACAACTCTTGCGTGTAGGACCAAAAACTGCATGTGATTCAACTCCATTTAGAACTTGGAAACAAACGCTAGCTCGCCTTACAAGAAACACACTCTGCTTTTGAGAAAACAGCACTCTTCTACTCTATTGTGTTTCCTATAGCGCCAGAACAGTGAGCTTGCTCAGAACAAAAGAACTGTGCTTCCTACACACGGCCATATCTAGTTCAATTCTGCTTAGTAAACTGACAAGAACAGTAGATCCTCTTCAGTCCAATACACTGTACATGCTGGGAACAGACGCCAGTGCTATTTGCACAATGTATGGCAATGGGAGCGCAATAGTGACTCTTCTTACCACAAAACAATTCTTGCTCATAGGACCAGAACCTGCATGTGATTCAACTACATTTAGGACTGGGAAACAAACACTAGCTCGACTTACAAGAAACACACTCTGCTTTTGTGGAAAGAGCACTCTTCTACTCTACTGTTTTTCCTATAGTGCCAGAACAGTGAGCTTGCTCAGAACAAAAGAACTGTGCTTCCTACACACACGGGCCATATCTAGTCGAACTCTGCTTAGGAAACTGACAAGAACAGTAGCTCCTCCTCTGTCCAATACACAGTACTTGCTGGGAACAGACGCCAGAGCTGTTTGCACTGTGTATGGCAAAGGGAGCGAAATGGTGACTCTTCTTACCAAAAAACAACTCTTGCTAATAGGACCAGAAACTGCCTGAGATTCAACACCATTTAGGACTGGGAAACAAATGCTAGCTTGCCTTACAAGAAACACACTCTGCTTTTGAGAAAAGAGCACTCTTCTACTCTACTGTGTTTCCTATAGGGCCAGAACAGTGAGCTTGCTCAGAACAAAAGAACTGTGCTTCCTACAAACACGGGCCATATCTAGTTCAACTCTGCTTAGGAAACTGACAAGAACAGTAGATTCTCTTCAGTCTAATAAACTGTACATGCTGGGAACAGACGCCAGTGCTATTTGCCCTGTGTATGACAATGGGAGCACAATAGTGACTCTTCATACCAGAAAACAACTATTGTTCGTAGGACCAGAAACTGCATGGGATTCAACTCCATTTAGGACTTGGAAACAAACACTAACTTGCCTTACAAGAAACACACTCTGCTTTTGAGAAAAGAGCACTCTTCTACTCTACTGTGTTTCCTATAAGGCCAGAACAGTGAGCTTGCTCAGAACAAAAGAAATGTCCTTCCTACACACACGGGTCATATCTAGTTCAATTCTGCTTAGGAAACTGACAAGAACAGTAGGTCCTCTTCAGTCCAAAACACTGTACTTGCTGGGAACAGACGCGATTGCTATTTGCACTGTGTATTGCAATGGGAGCACAATAGTGATTCTTTTTACCAGAAAAAAACTCTTGCTCATAAGACAAGAAACTGCATGTGATTCAACTTCATTTAGGACTGGGAAACAAACGCTAGCTCGCCTTAGAAGAAACACACTCTGCTTTTGAGAAAAGAGCACTCTTCTACTCTACTGTGTTTCCTATAGGGCCAGAACAGTGAGCTTGCTCAGAACAAAAGAACTGTGCTTCCTACACACACCGTCCATATTTAGTTCAACTCTGCTTAGGAAACTGACAACAATAGTAGCTCCTCTTCAGTTCAATACAAGGTACTTGCTGGGAGCAAACACGAGTGCTATTTGCACTGTGTATGGCAAAGGGAGCACAATAGTGACTCTTCTTACCAGAAAACAACTCTTGCTTGTAGGACCAGAAACTGAGTGGGATTCAACTCCGTCTCTGACTGGGAAACAAACACTAGCTAGCCTTACAAGAAACACACTCTGCTTTTGAGAAAAGAGCACTCTTCTACTCTACTGTGTTTCCTATGGGGTCCGAACAGTGAGCTTGCTCAGAACAAAAGAACTGTGCTTCCTACACACACGGGCCATATCTAGTTCAACTCTGCTTTGGAAACTGACAAAAACAGTAGATCGTCCTCAGTCCAATACATTGTACATGCTGGGAACAAACGACAGTGCTATTTGCGCTGTGTATGACAATGGGAGCGTAATAGTGCCTCTTCTTACCAGAAAACAACTCTTGTTGTAGGACCAGAAACTGCATGGGATTCAACTCCATTTAGGACTGGGAAACAAATGCTAGCTCGCCTTAGAAGAAACACACTCTGCTTTTGAGAAAAGAGCACTCTTCTACTCTACTGTGTTTCCTATAGGGCCAGAACAGTGAGCTTGCTCAGAACAAAAAACTGTGCTTCCTACACACAGGGGCCATATTTAGTTCAACTCTGCTTAGGAAACTGACAAGAACAGTAGCTCCTCTTCTGTCCAATACACTGTACTTGCTGGGAACAGACGACAGTGCTATTTGCCCTGTGTATGACAATGGGAGCACAATAGTGACATTCTTACCAGAAAACAACTCTTGCTCATAGGACCAGAAACTGCATGGGATTCAACTCCATTTAGGACTGGGAAACAAACGCTAGCTTGCCTTACAAGAAACACACTCTGCTTTTGAGAAAAGAGCACTCTTCTACTCTACTGTGTTTTCTATGGGGTCCGAACAGAGTGTGTGCTCAGAACAAAAGAACTGTGCTTCCTACACACATGGGCCATATCTTGTTCAACTCTGCTTCGGAAACTGACAAGAACAGTAGATCCTCTTCAGTCCAATACACTGTACTTGCTGGGAGCAGACGTGAGTGCTATTTGCACTGTGTATGACAAAGGGAGCACCATAGTGACTTTCCTTACCAGAAAACAACTGTTGCTCGTAGTACCAGAAACTGCATGTGATTCAATTCCATTTAGGACTGGGAAACAAACGCTAGCTCCCCTTACAAGAAATACACTCTGCTTTTGAGAAAAGAGCATTCTTCTACACTACTGTGTTTCCTAAAGGGCCAGAACAGTGAGCTTGCTCAGAACAAAAGAACTGTGCTTCCTACACACACGGGCCATATCTAGTTCAACTCTGCTTAGGAAACTGACAAGAACAGTAGCTACTCTTCAGTCCAATACACTGTACTTGCTAGGAGCAGACGCGAGTGCTATTTGCACTGTGTATGGCAATGGGAGCGCAATAGTGACTCTTCTTACCAGAAAATAACTCTAGCTCGTAGGAACAGAAAATGCATGGGATTCAACTTCATTTCTCACTGGGAAACAAACACTAGCTAGCCTTACAAGAAACACACTCTGCTTTTGAGAAAAGAGCACTCTTCTACTCTACTGTGTTTCCTATAGGTTCAGAACAGTGAGCTTGCTCAGAACAAAAGAACTGTGCGTCCTACACACACGGGCCATATCTAGTTCAACTCTGCTTAGGAAACTGACAAGAACAGTAGCTCCTCTTCTGTCTAATACAATGTACTTGCTGGGAGCAGACGCGAGAGCTATTTGCACTGTGTATGACAATGGGAGCTCAATAGTGTCTCTTCCCACCAGAAAACAACTCTTGCCTGTAGGACCAGAAACTGCATGTGATGCAACTCCATTTAGGACTGGGAAACAAACCCTAGCTCGCCTTAGAAGAAACACACTCTGCTTTTGAGAAAAGAGCACTCTTCTACTCTACTGTTTTTCTTATAGGGCCAGAACAGTGAGCTTGCTCAGAACAAAAGAACTGTGCTTCCTACACACACAGGCCATATCTAGTTCAACTCTGCTGAGGAAACTGACAAGAAGAGTAGATACTCTTCAGTCCAATACACTTTACATGCTGGGAACAGACCCCCGTGCTATTTGCCCTGTGTATGACAATGGGAGCACAATAGTGACTCTTCTTACCAGAAAACAACTCTTGCTCGTAGGACCAGAAACTGCATGGGATTCAACTCCATTTAGGACTGGGAAACAAACGCTAGCTTGCCTTACAAGAAACACACTCTGCTTTTGAAAAAAGAGCACTCTTCTACTCTACTGTGTTTCCTATGGGGTCCGAACAGTGAGCTTGCTCAGAACAAAAGAACTGTGCTTCCCACACACATGGGCCATATCTAGTTCAAATCTGCTTCGGAAACTGACAAGAACAGTAGCTCCTCTTCAGTCCAATACACTGTACTTGCTGGGAGCAGACGCGAGTGCTATTTGCACTGTGTATGGCAAAGGGAGCACCATAGTGACTTTCCTTACCAGAAAACAACTGTTGCTCGTAGTACCAGAAACTGCATGTGATTCAATTCCATTTAGGACAGGGAAACAAATGCTAGCTCCCCTTACAAGAAACACACTCTGCTTTTGAGAAAAGAGCATTCTTCTACTCTACTGTGTTTCCTAAAGGGCCAGAACTGTGAGCTTGCTCAGAACAAAAGAACTGTGCTTCATACACACGGGCCATATCTAGTTCAACTCTGCTTAGGAAACTGACAAGAACCGTAGCTCCTCTTCAGTCCAATACACTGTACTTGCTAGGAGCAGACGTGAGTGCTATTTACACTGTGTATGGCAATGGGAGCACAATAGTGACTCTTCTTACCAGAAAACAACTCTTGCTCGTAGGACCAGAAACTGCATGGGATTCAACTTCATTTCTCACTGGGAAACAAACACTAGCTAGCCTTACAAGAAACACACTCTGCTTTTGAGAAAAGAGCACTCCTCTTCTCTACTGTGTTTCCTATAGGTTCAGAACAATGAGCTTGCTCAGAACAAAAGAACTGTGCTTCCTACACACACGGGCCATATCTAGTTCAACTCTGCATAGGAAACTGACAAGAACAGTACCTCCTCTTCTGTCTAATACAATGTACTTGCTGGGAGCAGACGCGAGAGCTATTTGCACTGTGTATGAAAATGGGAGCTCAATTGTGACTCTTCCCACCAGAAAACAACTCTTGCCAGTAGGACCAGAAACTGCATGTGATTCAACTCCATTTAGGACTGGGAAACAAACCATAGCTCGCCTTTGAAGTAACACACTCTGCTTTTGAGAAAAGAGCACTCTTTTAATCTATTGTGTTTCTTATAGGGCCAGAACAGTGAGCTTGCTCAGAACAAAAGAACTGTGCTTCCTACACACAGGGGCCATATCTAGTTCAACTCTGCTTAGGAAACTGACAAGAAGAGTAGATCCTCTTCAGTCCAATACACTTTACATGCTGGGAACAGACGCCCGTGCTATTTGCCCTGTGTATGACAATGGGAGCACAATAGTGACTCTTCTTACGAGAAAACAACTCTTGTTCGTAGGACCAGAAACTGCATGTGATTCAACTCCATTTAGGACTGGGAAACAAACGCTAGCTTGCCTTACAAGAAACACACTCTGCTTTTGAGAAAAGAGCACTCTTCTACTCTACTGTGTTTCCTATGGGGTCCGAACAGTGAGCTTGCTCAGAACAAAAGAACTGTGCTTCCTACACACATAGGCCATATCTAGTTCAACTCTGTTTCGGAAACTGACAAGAACAGTAGCTCCTCTTCAGTCCAATACACTGTACTTGCTGGGAGCAGACGCGAGTGCTATTAGCACTGTGTATGGCAAAGGGAACACCATAGTGACTTTCCTTACCAGAAAACAACTGTTGCTCGTAGTACCAGAACCTGCATGTGATTCAATTCCATTTAGGACTGGGAAACAAACGCTAGCACCCCTTACAAGAAACACACTCTGCTTTTGAGAAAAGAGCATTCTTCTACTCTACTGTGTATCCTATAGGGCCAGAACAGTGAGCTTGCTCAGAACAAAAGAACTGTGCTTCCTACACACACGGGCCATATCTAGTTCAACTCTGCTTAGGAAACTGACAAGAACAGTAGCTCCTCTTCAGTCCAATACACTATACATGCTGGAAACAAATGTGAGTGCTATTTGCACTCTGTATTGCAATGGGAGTGCAATAGTGACTCTTCTTACCAGAAAAAACTCTTGCTCATAGGGCAAGAAACTGCATGGGATTCAACTTCATTTAGGACTGGGAAACAAACGCTAGCTCGCCTTAGAAGAAACACACTCTGTTTTGAGAAAAGAGCACTCTTCTACTCTACTGTGTTTCCTAAAGGGCCAGAACAGTGAGCTTGCTCAGAACAAAAGAACTGTGCTTCCTACACACACCGTCCATATCTAGTTCAACTCTGCTTACGAAACTGACAACAATAGTAGCTCCTCTTCAGTTGAATACACTGTACTTACTGGGAGCAGACACGAGTGCTATTTGCACTGTGCATGGCAAAGGGAGCACAATAGTGACTCTTCTTACCAGAAAACAACTCTTGCTTGTAGGACCAGAAACTGAGTGGGATTCAACTCCTTTTCTGACTGGGAAACAAACACTAGCTAGCCTTACAAGAAACACACTCTGCTTTTGAGAAAAGAGCACTCTTCTACTCTACTGTGTTTCCTATGGGGTCCGAACAGTGAGCTTGCTCAGAACAAAAGAACTGTCCTTCCTACACACACGGGATATATCTTGTTCAACTCTGCTTTGGAAACTGACAAGAACAGTAGATCGTCCTCAGTCCAATACATTGTACATGCTGAGAACAAACGACAGTGCTATTTGCGCTGTGTATGACAAAGGGAGCGTAATAGTGCCTCTTATTACCAGAAAACAACTCTTGCTTGTAGGACCAGAAACTGCATGTGATTCAACTCCATTTAGGACTGGGAAACAAATGCTAGCTCGCCTTAGAAGAAACACACTCTGCTTTTGAGAAAAGAGCACTCATCTACTCTACTGTGTTTCATATAAGTTCTGAACAGTGAGCTTGCTCAGAACAAAAGAACTGTGCTTCCTACACACACGGGCCATATCTAGTTCAACTCTGCTTAGGAAACTGACAAGAACATTAGCTCCTCTTCTGTCCAATACAATGTACTTGCTCGGAGCAGACGCGAGAGCTATTTGCACTGTGTATGACAATGGGAGCTCAATAGTGACTCTTCCCACAGGAAAACAACTCTTGCCTGTAGGACGAGAAACTGCATGTGATTCAACTCCATTTAGGACTGGTAAACAAACGCTAGCTCGCCTTAGAAGAAACACACTCTGCTTTTGAGAAAAGAGCACTCTTCTACTCTACTGTGTTTCCTACAGGGCCAGAACAGCGAGCTTGCTCAGAACAAAAAACTGTGCTTCCTACACACAGGGGCCATATTTAGTTCAACTCTGCTTAGGAAACTGACAAGAACAGTAGCTCCTCTTCTGTCCAATACACTGTTATTGCTGGGAACAGATGCCATTGCTATTTGCCCTGTGTATGACAATGGGAGCACAATAGTGACTATTCTTACCAGAAAACAACTCTTGCTCATAGCACAAGAAACTGCATGTGATTCAACTCCATTTAGGACTGGGAAACAAACGCTAGCTTGCCTTACAAGAAACACACTCTGCTTTTGAGAAAAGAGCACTCTTCTACTCTACTGTGTTTCCTATGGGTTCCGAACAGAGAGTTTGCTCAGAACAAAAGAACTGTGCTTCCTACACACACGGGCCATATCTAGTTCAACTCTGTTTCGGAAACTGACAAGAACAGTAGCTCCTCTTCAGTCCAATACACTGTACTTGCTGGGAGAAGATGTGAGTGCTATTTGCACTGTGTATGACAAAGGGAGCACAATAGTGACTCTTCTTACCAGAAAACAACTCTTACTCGTAGGACCAGAAACTGCATGGGATTCAACTCCACTTAGGACTGGGAAACAAACGCTAGCTCGCCTTACAAGAAACACACTCTGCTTTTGAGAAAAGAGCACTCTTCTACTCTACTGTGTTTCCTATAGGGCCAGAAGAGTGAGCTTGCTCAGAACAAAAGAACTGTGCTTCCTACACACACGGGCCATATCTAGTTCAACTCTGCTTATGAAACTGACAAGAACAGTAGCTCCACTTCAGTCTGATACACTGTACTTGCTGGGAACAGACGCATGTGCTATTTGCCCTGTGTATGACAATGGGAGCGCAATAGATACTCTTCTTACCAGAAAACAACTCTGGCTCGTAGGACCAGAAACTGCAAGGGATTCAACACCCTTTAGGACTGGGAAACAAACGCTAGCTCACCTTACAAGAAAGAGACTCTGCTTTTGAGAAAAGAGCACTCTTCTACTCTACTGTGTTTCCTATGTGGTCTGAAAAGTGAGCTTGCTCAGAACAAAAGAACTGTGCTTCACACACACGGGCCATATCTAGTTCAACTCTGCTTAGGAAACTGACAAGAACAGTAGCTCCTCTTCTGTCCAATACACTGTACTTGCTGGGAACAGACGCGAGTGCTCTTTGCACTGTGTATGGCAAAGGTAGCACAATAGTGACTCTTCTTACCAGAAAACAACTCTTGCTCGTAGGACCAGAAACTGCATGTGATTCACCTCCATTTAGGACTGGGAAACAAACACTAGCTCACTTTACAAGAAACACACTCTGCTTTTGAGAAAAGAGCACTCTTCTACTCTACTGTGTTTCCTATAGGGCCCGAAAAGTGAGCTTGCTCAGAACAAAAGAAGTTTACTTCCTACACACACGGGCCATATCTAGTTCAACTCTGCTTATGAACCTGACAAGAACAGTATCTCCTCTTCATTCCAATACACTGTACTTGCTGGGAGCAGACGCGAGGGCTATTTGCACTGTGTAAGGCAATGGGAGCACAATAGTGACTCTTCTTAACAGAAAACAACTCTTGCTTGTAGGACCAGAAACTGCATGTGATTCAACTCCACTTAGGCCTGGGAAACAAAGGCTCACTCGCGTTACAAGAAACAAAATCTACTTTTGAGAAAAGAGCACTCTTCTACTCTACTGTGTTTCCTATAGGACCAGAACAGTGAGCTTGCTCAGAACAAAAGAACTGTGCTTCCTACACATATGGGCCATATGTAGTTCAACTCTGCTTAGGAAACTGACAAGAACAATAGCTCCTCTTCTGTCCAATACAATGTTTTGCTGGGAGCAGAGGCGAGGGCTATTTGCACTGTGTATGACAATGGGAGCTCAATAGTGATTCTTCTTACCAGAAAACAACTCTTGCCTGTAGGACCAGAAACTGCATGTGATTCAACTCCATTTAGGACTGGGAAACAAATGCTAGCTCGCCTTAAGAAACACACTCTGCTTTTGAGAAAAGAGCACTCATCTACTCTACTGTGTTTCATATAAGTTCTGAACAGTGAGCTTGCTCAGAACAAAAGAACTGTGCTTCCTACACACAGGGGCCATATCTAGTTCAACTCTGCTTAGGAAACTGACAAGAACATTAGCTCCTCTTCTGTCCAATACAATGTACTTGCTCGGAGCAGACGCGAGAGCTATTTGCACTGTGTATGACAATGGGAGCTCAATAGTGACTCTTCCCACCAGAAAACAACTCTTGCCTGTAGGACCAGAAACTGCATGTGATTCAACTCCATTTAGGACTGGTAAACAAACGCTAGCTCGCCTTACAAGAAACACACTCTGCTTTTGAGAAAAGAGCACTCTTCTACTCTACTGTGTTTCCTATAGGGCCAGAACAGTGCGCTTGCTCAGAACAAAAGAACTGTGCTTCCTACACACACGGGCCATATCTAGTTCAACTCTGCTTAGGAAACTGACAAGAACAGTAACTCCTCTTCTGTCCTATACACTGTACACGCTGGGAAAAGACGCCAGAGCTATTTGCCCTGTGTATGACAATGGGAGCGCAATAGTGACTCTTCTTACCAGAAAAAAACTCTTGCTCGTAGGACCAGAAACTGCATTGGGATTCAACTCCATTTAGGACTGGGAAACAAACACTACCTAGCCTTACAAGAAACACACTATGCTTTTGATAAAAGAGCACTCTTCTACTCTACTGTGTTTCCTATAGGACCAGAACTGTGAGCTTGCTCAGAATAAAAGAACTGTGCTTCCTACACACACGGGCCATATCTAGTTCAACTCTGCTTAGGAAACTGACAAGAACAGTACATCCTCTTCAGTCCAATACACTGTACTTGCTGGGAGCAGACGCCAGTGCTATTTGCACTGTGTATGGCAATGTGAGCACAATAGTGACTCTTCTTACCAGAAAACAACTCTTACTCGTAGGACCAGAAACTGCATGGGATTCAACTCCACTTAGGACTGGGAAACAAACGCTAGCTCGCCTTACAAGAAACACACTCTGCTTTTGAGAAAAGAGCACTCTTCTACTCTACTGTGTATCCTATAGGGCCAGAAGAGTGAGCTTGCTCAGAACAAAAGAACTGTGCTTCCTACACACACGGGCCATATCTAGTTCAACTCTGCTTATGAAACTGACAAGAACAGTTGCTCCACTTCAGTCCGATACACTGCACTTGCTGGGGAGAGATGCATGTGCTATTTGCCCTGTGTATGACAATGGGAGCGCAATAGTGACTCTTCTTACCAGAAAACAACTCTTGCTCGTAGGACCAGAAACTGAAAGGGATTCAACACCATTTAGGACTGGGAAACAAACGCTAGCTCACCTTACAAGAAACAGACTCTGCTTTTGAGAAAAGAGCACTTTTCTACTCTACTGTGTTTCCTATGTGGTCTGAAAAGTGAGCTTGCTCAGAACAAAAGAACTGTGCTTCACACACACGGTCCATATCTAGTTCAACTCTGCTTAGGAAACTGACAAGAACAGTAGTTCCTCTTCTGTCCAATACACTGTACTTGCTGGGAACAGACGCAAGTGCTCTTTGCAATGTGTATGGCAAAGGGAGCGCAATAGTGACTCTTCTTACGAGAAAACAACTCTTGCTCGTAGGACCAGAAACTGCATGTGATTCAACTCCATTTAGGACTAGGAAATAAACCCTAGCTTGCTTTACAAGAAACACACTCTGCTTTTGAGAAAAGAGCACTCTTCTACTCTTTTGTGTTTCCTATGGGGCCAGAACAGTGAGCTTGCTCAGAAGAAAAGAACTGTGCTTCCTACACACACGGGCCATATCTAGTTCAACTCTGCTTAGGAAACTGACAAGAGCAGTAGATCCTCGTCAGTCCAATACACTGTACTTGCTGGGAGCAGACGCGAGTGCTATTTGCACTGTGTATGGCAATGGGAGCGCAATAGTGACTCTTCTTACCAGAAAACAACTCTTGCTTGTAGGACCAGAAACTGCATGGGATTCAACTCCGTTTCTGACTGGGAAACAAACACTAGCTAGCCTTACAAGAAAGACACTCTGCTTTTGAGAAAAGAGCACTCTTCTACTCTACTGTGTTTCCTATGTAGTCCGAACAGTGAGCTTGCTCAAAACAAAAGAAATGTCCTTCCTACACACACGGGCCCTATCTAGTTCAACTCTACTTAGGAACCTGACAAGAACAGTATCTCCTCTTCAGTCCAATACACTGTACTTGCTGGGAACAGACGCGAGTGCTATTTGCACTGTGTATGACAATGGGAGCTCAATAGTGACTCTTCTTACCAGAAAATAACTCTTGCTTGTAGGACCAGAAACTGCATGTGATTCAACTCCATTTAGGACTGGGAAACAAAAGCTAGCTCGCCTTAGAAGAAAAACACTCTGCTTTTGAGAAAAGAGCACTCTTCTACTCTACTGTGTTTCCTATAGGGCCCGAAAAGTGAGCTTGCTCAGAACAAAGAAGTGTACTTCCTACACACACGGGCCATATCTAGTTCAACTCTGCTTAGGAACCTGACAAGAACAGTATCTCCTCTTCAGTCCAATACACTGTACTTGCTGGGAGCAGACGCGAGGGCTATTTGCAATGTGTAAGGCAATGGGAGCACAATAGTGACTCTTCTTACCAGAAAACAACTCTTGCTCGTAGGACCAGAAACTGCATGTGATTCAACTCCACTTAGGACTGGGAAACAAAGGCTCGCTCGCCTTACAAGAAACACAATCTACTTTTGAGAAAAGAGCACTCTTCTACTCTACTGTGTTTCCTATAGGACCAGAACAGTGAGCTTGCTCAGAACAAAAGAACTGTGCTTCCTACACATACGGGCCATATGTAGTTCAACTCTGCTTAGGAAACTGACAAGAACAGTAGCTCCTCTACTGTACAATACACTGTACTTGGCTGGGAACAGACGCGAGTGCTATTTGCACTGTGTATGGCAATGAAAGCACAATAGTGTCTCTTTTTACCAGAACACAACTCTTGCTCGTAGGACCAGAAACTGCATGTGATTCAACTCCATTTAGGACTGGGAAACAAACGCTAGCTCGCCTTACAAGAAACACACTCTGCTTTTGAGAAAAGAGCACTCTTCTACTCTACTGTGTTTCCTATAGGGCCAGAACAGTGCGCTTGCTCAGAACAAAAGAACTGTGCTTCCTACACACACGGGCCATATCTAGTTCAACTCTGCTTAGGAAACTGACAAGAACAGTAACTCCTCTTCTGTCTTATACACTGTACACGCTGGGAAAAGACGCCAGAGCTATTTGCCCTGTGTATGACAATGGGAGCGCAATAGTGACTCTTCTTACCAGAAAAAAACTCTTGCTCGTAGGACCAGAAACTGCATTGGGATTCAACTCCATTTAGGACTGGGAAACAAACACTACCTAGCCTTACAAGAAACACACTCTGCTTTTGATAAAAGAGCACTCATCTACTCTACTGTGTTTCCTGTAGGACCAGAACTGTGAGCTTGCTCAGAATAAAAGAACTGTGCTTCCTACACACACGGGCCATATCTAGTTCAACTCTGCTTAGGAAACTGACAAGAACAGTACATCCTCTTCAGTCCAATACACTGTACTTGCTGGGAGCAGACGCCAGTGCTATTTGCACTGTGTATGGCAATGTGAGCACAATAGTGACTCTTCTTACCAGAAAACAACTCTTACTCGTAGGACCAGAAACTGCATGGGATTCAACTCCACTTAGGACTGGGAAACAAACGCTAGCTCGCCTTACAAGAAACACACTCTGCTTTTGAGAAAAGAGCACTCTTCTACTCTACTGTGTTTCCTATAGGGCCAGAAGAGTGAGCTTGCTCAGAACAAAAGAACTGTGCTTCCTACACACACGGGCCATATCTAGTTCAACTCTGCTTATGAAACTGACAAGAACAGTAGCTCCACTTCAGTCCTATACACTGCACTTGCTGGGAACAGATGCATGTGCTATTTGCCCTGTGCATGACAATGGGAGCGCAATAGTGACTCTTCTTACCAGAAAACAACTCTTGCTCGTAGGACCAGAAACTGCAAGGGATTCAACACCATTTAGGACTGGATAACAAACGCTAGCTCACCTTACAAGAAACAGACTCTGCTTTTGAGAAAAGAGCACTTTTCTACTCTACTGTGTTTCCTATGTGGTCTGAAAAATGAGCTTCCTCAGAACAAAAGAACTGTGCTTCACACACACGGGCCATATCTAGTTCAACTCTGCTTAGGAAACTGACAAGAACAGTAGATCCTCTTCAGTCCAATACACTGTACTTGCTGGGAGCAGATGCGAGTGCTATTTGCACTGTGTATGGCAATGGGAGCGCAATAGTGACTCTTCTTACCAGAAAACACTCTTGCTTGTAGGACCAGAAAGTGCATGGGATTCAACTCCGTTTCTGACTGGGAAACAAACACTAGCTAGCCTTACAAGAAAGACACTCTCCTTTTGAGAAAAGAGCACTCTTCTACTCTACTGTGTTTCCTATGGAGTCCGAAGAGTGAGCTTGCTCAAAACAAAAGAAATGTCCTTCCTACACATACGGGCCATATCTAGTTCAACTCTGCTTAGGAAACTGACAAGAACAGTAGATCCTCTTCAGTCCAATACACTGTACTTGCTGGGAGCAGACGCGAGGGCTATTTGCACTGTGTAAGGCAATGGGAGCACAATAGTGACTCTTCTTACCAGAAAACAACTCTTGCTCGTAGGACCAGAAACTGCATGTGATTCAACTCCACTTAGGACTGGGAAACAAAGCCTCGCTTGCCTTACAAGAAACACAATCTACTTTTGAGAAAAGAGCACTCTTCTACTCTACTGTGTTTCCTATAGGACCAGAACAGTGAGCTTGCTCAGAACAAAAGAACTGTGCTTCCTACACATACGGGCCATATGTAGTTCAACTCTGCTTAGGAAACTGACAAGAACAATAGCTCCTATTCTTTCCAATACAATGTTCTTGCTGGGAGCAGAGGCGAGAGCTATTTGCACTGTGTATGACAATGGGAGCTCAATAATGACTCTTCTTACCAGAAAACAACACTTGCCTGTAGGACCAGAAACTGCATTTGATTCAACTCCTTTTAGGACTATGAAACAAAAGCTAGCTTGCCTTAGAAGAAACCCACTCTGCTTTTGAGAAAAGAGCACTCTTCTACTCTACTGTGTTTCCTATGGGGTCCGAACAGTGAGCTTGCTCAGAACAAAAGTACTGTGCTTCCTACACACACGGGCCATTTCTAGTTAAACTCTGCTTAGGAAACTGACAAGAACAGTAGCTCTTCTACTGTACAATACACTGTACTTGGCTGGGAACAGACGCGAGTGCTATTTGCACTGTGTATGGCAATGAAAGCACATTAGTGTCTCCTTTTACCAGAACACAACTCTTGCTCGTAGGACCAGAAACTGCATGTGATTCAACTCCATTTAGGACTGGGAAACAAACAATAGCTCGCCTTACAAGAAACACACTATGCTTTTGAGAAAAGAGCACTCTTCTACTCTACTGTGTTTCCTATAGGGCCAGAACAGTGAGCTTACTCAGAACAAAAGAACTGTGCTTCCTACACACACGGGCCATATCTAGTTCAACTCTGCTTAGGAAACTGACAAGAACAGTAGCTCCTCTTCTGACCTATACACTGTACACACTGGGAAAAGACGCCAGAGCTATTTGCCCTGTGTATGACAATGGGAGCGCAATAGCGACTCTTCTTACCAGAAAAAAACTCTTGCTCGTAGGACCAGAAACTGCATTGGGATTCAACTCCATTTAGGACTGGGAAACAAACAATACCTAGCCTTACAAGAAACACACTCTGCTTTTGAGAAAAGAGCACTCTTCTTCTCTACTGTGTTTCCTATAGGGCCAGAACAGTGAGCTTGCTCAGAACAAAAGAACTGTGCTTCCTAAACACACCGGCCATATCTAGTTCAACTCTGCTTATGAAACTGACAAGAACAGTAGCTCCACTTCAGTCCAATACACTGTACTTGCTGGGAGCAGATGTGAGTGCTATTTGCACTGTGTATGACAAAGGGAGCACAATAGTGACTCTTCTTACCAGAAAACAACTCTTACTAGTAGGACCAGAAACAGCATGGGATTCAACTCCACTTAGGACTGGGAAACAAACGCTAGCTCGCCTTTCAAGAAACACACTCTGCTTTTGAGAAAAGAGCACTCTTCTACTCTACTGTGTTTCCTATAAGGCTAGAAGAGTGAGCTTGCTCAGAACAAAAGAACTGTGCTTCCTACACACACGGGCCATATCTAGTTCAACTCTGCTTATGAAACTGACAAGAACAGTAGCTCCACTTCAGTCTGATACACTGTACTTGCTGGGAACAGACGCATGTGCTCTTTGCCCTGTGTATGACAATGGGAGCGCAATAGTGACTCTTCTTACCAGAAAACAACTCTGGCTCGTAGGACCAGAAACTGCAAGGGATTCAACACCATTTAGGACTGGGAAACAAACGCTAGCTCACCTTACAAGAAAGAGACTCTGCTTTTGAGAAAAGAGCACTCTTCTACTCTACTGTGTTTCCTATGTGGTCTGAAAAGTGAGCTTGCTCAGAACAAAAGAACTGTGCTTCACACACACGGGCCATATCTAGTTCAACTCTGCTTAGGAAACTGATAAGAACAGTAGTTCCTCTTCTGTCCAATACACTGTACTTGCTGGGAACAGACGCGAGTGCTCTTTGCACTGTGTATGGCAAAGGTAGCACAATAGTGACTCTTCTTACCAGAACACAACTCTTGCTCGTAGGACCAGAAACTGCATGTGATTCAACTCCATTTAGGACTGGGAAATAAACGCTAGCTCGCTTTACAAGAAACACACTCTGCTTTTGAGAAAAGAGCACTCTTCTACTCTACTGTGTTTCCTATGGGGCCAGAACAGTGAGCTTGCTCAGAAGAAAAGAACGGTGCTTCCTACACACACGGGCCATATCTAGTTCAACTCTGCTTAGGAAACTGACAAGAACAGTAGATCCTCTTCAGTCCAATACGCTGTAAATGCTGGGAACAGACGCGAGTGCTATTTGCACTGTGTATGGCTAAGGGAGCACAGTAGCGACTTTCCTAACCAGAAAACAACTCTTGCTTGTAGGACCAAAAAGTGCATGTGATTCAACTTTATTTAGGACTGGGAAACAAACGCTAGCTCCCCTTACAAGAAACACACTCTGCTTATGAGAAAAGAGCACTCTTCTACTCTACTGTGTTTCCTATTGGGCCAGAATAGTGAGCTTGCTCAGAACTAAAGAACTGTGCTTCCTACACATACGGGCCATATGTAGTTCAACTCTGCTTAGGAAACTGACAAGAACAATAGCTCCTATTCTTTCCAATACAATGTTCTTGCTGGGAGCAGAGGCGAGAGCTATTTGCACTGTGTTGACAATGGGAGCTCAATAGTGACTCTTCTTACCAGAAAAAAACTCTTGCCTGTAGGACCAGAAACTGCATGTGATTCAACTCCTTTTAGGACTATGAAACAAAAGCTAGCTTGCCTTAGAAGAAACCCACTCTGCTTTTGAGTAAAGAGTACTCTTCTACTCTACTGTGTTTCCTATGGGGTCCGAACAGTGAGCTTGCTCAGAACAAAAGAACTGTGCTTCCTACACACACGGTCCATTTCTAGTTAAACTCTGCTTAGGAAACTGACAAGAACAGTAGCTCTTCTACTGTACAATACACTGTACTTGGCTGGGAACAGACGCGAGTGCTATTTGCACTGTGTATGGCAATGAAAGCACAATAGTGTCTCTTTTGACCAGAACACAACTCTTGCTCGTAGGACCAGAAACTGCATGTGATTCAACTCCATTTAGGACTGGGAAACCAACAATAGCTCGCCTTACAAGAAACACACTATGCTTTTGAGAAAAGAGCACTCTTCTACTCTACTGTGTTTCCTATAGGGCCAGAACAGTGCGCTTGCTCAGAACAAAAGAACTGTGCTTCCTACACACACGGGTCATATCTAGTTCAACTCTGCTTAGGAAACTGACAAGAACAGTAGCTCCTGTTCTGTCCTATACACTGTACACGCTGGGAAAAGACGCCAGAGCTATTTGCCCTGTGTATGACAATGGGAGCGCAATAGCGACTCTTCTTACCAGAAAAAAACTCTTGCTTGTAGGACCAGAAACTGCATTGGGATTCAACTCCATTTAGGACTGGGAAACAAACAATACCTAGCCTTACAAGAAACACACTCTGCTTTAGAGAAAAGAGCACTCTTCTACTCTACTGTGTTTCCTATAGGGCCAGAACAGTGAGCTTGCTCAGAACAAAAGAACTGTGCTTCCTAAACACACGGGCCATATCTAGTTCAACTCTGCTTATGAAACTGACAAGAACAGTAGCTCCACTTCAGTCCGATACACTGTACTTGCTGGGAACAGATGCATGTGCTATTTGCCCTGTGTATGACAATGGGAGCGCAATAGTGACTCTTCTTACCAGAAAACAACTCTTGCTCGTAGAACCAGAAACTGCAAGGGATTCAACACCATTTAGGACTGGGAAACAAATGCTAGCTCGCCTTACAAGAAACAAGCTCTGCTTTTGAGAAAAGAGCACTCTTCTACTCTAATGTGTTTCCTGTAGGGCCAGAAGAGTGAGCTTGCTCAGAACAAATGAACTGTGCTTCCTACACGCACGGGCCATATCTAGTTCAACTCTGCTTAGGAAACTGAAAAGAACAGTAGCTCCTCTTCAGTCCAACACACTGTACTTGCTGGGAAAAGAAACGAGTGCTATTTGCACTGTGAATGGCAATTGGAGCGCAATAGTGACTCTTCTTACCAGAAAACAACTCTTGCTCGTAGGACCAAAAACTGCATGTGATTCAACTCCATTTAGGACTGGGAAACAAACGCTAGCTCCCCTTAGAAGAAACACACTCTGCTTTTGAGAAAAGAGCACTCTACTACTCTACTGTGTTTCCTAAAGGGCCAGAACAGTGAGCTTGCTCAAAACAAAAGAACTGTGCTTCCTACACACACGGGCCATATCTAGTTCAACTCTGGTTAGGAAACTGAGAAGAACAGTATCTCCTCTTCTTTCCAATACAGTGTACTTGCTGGGAGCAGACGTGAGTGCTATTTGCACTGTGTATGGCTAAGGGAGCACAGTAGTGACTTTTCTAACCAGAAAACAACTCTTGCTCGTAGGACCAAAAAGTGCATGTGATTCAACTTTATTTAGGACTGGGAAACAAACGCTAGCTCCCCTTACAAGAAACACACTCTGCTTATGAGAAAAGAGCACTCTTCTACTCTACTGTGTTTCCTATTGGGCCAGAATAGTGAGCTTGCTAAGAACTAAAGAACTGTGCTTCCTACACACACGGGCCACATCTAGTTCAACTCTGCTTAGGAAACTGACAAGAAGAGTAGCTCCTCTTCAGTCCAATACACTGTACTTGCTGGGAGCAGACGCGAGTGCTCTTTGCACTGTGTATGGCAATGGGAGCGCTATAGTGACTATTCTTACCAGAAAACAACTCTTGCTCTTAGGACCAGAAACTGCATGGGATTCAACTCTGTGTCTGACTGGGAAACAAACACTAGCTCGCCTTACAAGAAACATACTCTGCTTTTGAGAAAAGAGCACTCGCCTACCATACTGTGTTTCCTATTGGGACCGAACAGTGAGCTTGCTCAGAACAAAAAAACTGTGCTTCCTACACACACCGGCCACATCTAGTTTAACTCTACTTAGGAAACTGACAAGAACAGTAGCTCCTCTTCATTCTAATAAAGTGTAATTGCTGGGAACAGACGCGAGTGCTATTTGCACTGTGTATGGCAATGGGAGTGCAATAGTGACTCTTCTTACCAGAAAACAACTCTTGCTTGTAGGACCAGAAACTGCATGGGATTCAACTCCATTTAGGACTGGGAAACAAACACTAGCTCGCCTTACAAGAAACACACTCTGCTTTTGAGAAAAGAGCACTCTTCTACTCTACTGTGTTTCCTATGTGGTCGAAACAGTGAGCTTGCTGAGAACAAAAGAACTGTGCTTCCTGCACAGGGGCCATATCTAGTTCAACTCTGCTTAGGAAACTAACAAGAACAGTTGCTTCTCTTCAGTCCAATACACTGTACTTGCTGGGAACAGACTCGAGTGCTATTTGCACTGTGTATGGCAATGGGAGCATAATAGTGACTCTTCTTACCACCAAACAACTCTTTCTTGTAGGACCAAAAAGTGCATGTGATTCAACTCCATTTAGGACTGGGAAACAAATGCTAGCTCGCCTTACAAGAAACACACTCTGCTTTTGAGAAAAGAGCATGCTTCTACTCTGCTGTGATTCCTATAGGGCCAGAACAGTGAGCTTGCTCAGAACAAAAGAACTGTGCTTATTACACACGGGCCATATCTAGTTCAACTCTGCTTAGGAAACTGACAAGAACAGTAGATCCTCTTCAGTTTAATACACTGTAATTGCTGAGAACAGACGCCAGTGCTATTTGCCCTGTGAATGACAATGGGAGCACAATAGTGACTCTTCTTACCAGAAAACAACTCTTGCTCATAGGACCAGAAACTGCATGGGATTCAACTCCATTTCTGACTAGGAAACAAAAACTAGCTAGCCTTACAAGAAACATACTCTGCTTTTGAGAAAAGAGCACTCTTCTACTCTACTGTGTTTCCTTTGGGGTCCAAACAGTGAGCTTGCTCAGAAATAAAGAACTGTGCTTCCTACACACACGGGCCACATCTAGTTCAACTCTGCTTAGGAAACTGACAAGAACAGTAGCTCCTCTTCAGTCCAATACACTGTACTTGCTGGGAGCAGAGGCGAGTGCTATTTTCACTGTGTATGGCAATGGGAGCGCAATAGTGACTCTTCTTACCAGAAAACAAGTCTTGCTCGTAGGACAAGAAACTGCATGGGATTCAACTCCGTTTCTGACTGGGAAACAAACACTAGCTAGCCTTACAAGAAACACACTCTGCTTTTGAGAAAAGAGCACTTTTCTACTCTACTGTGTTTCCTTTGGGGTCCAAACAGTGAGCTTGTTCAGAACAAAAGAACTGTGCTTCCTACACACACGGGCCATATCTAGTTCAACTCTGCTTAGGAAACTGACAAGAACAGTAGCTTCTCTTCAGTCAAATACACTGTACTTCTTGGGAACAAACGCGAGTGCTATTTGCACTGTGTATGAAAATGGGAGCTCAATAGTGACTCTTCTTACCAGAAAACAACACTTGCTTGTAGGACCAGAAACTGCATGTGATTCAACTCCATTTAGGACTGGGAAACAAACGCTAGCTTGCCTTACAAGAAACACACTATGCTTTTGAGAAAAGAGCACTCTACTATTCTACTGTGTTTGCTATAGGGCCAGAACAGTGAGCTTGCTCAGAACAAAAGAACTGTGCTTTCCTACAAACACGGGCCATATCTAGTTCAACTCTGCTTAGGAAACTGACAAGAACAGTATCTCCTCTTCTTTCCAATACACTGTACTTGCTGGGAAAAGACGCGAGTGCTATTTGCACTGTGTATGGCTAAGGGAGCACAATAGTGACTTTCCTAACCAGAAAACAACTCTTGCTCGTAGGACAAAAAACTGCATGTGATTCAACTCTATTTAGGACTGGGAAACAAACGCTAGCTCGCCTTACAAGAAACACACTCTGCTTATGAGAAAAGAGCACCCTTCTACTCTACTGTGTTTCCTAAAGGGCCAGAATAGTGAGCTTGCTCAGAACTAAAGAACTGTGCTTCCTACACACACGGGCCACATCTAGTTCAACTCTGCTTAGGAAACTGACAAGAACAGTAGCTCCTCTTCATTCCAATACACTGTACTTGCTGGGAGCAGACGCGAGTGCTATTTGCACTGTGTATGGCAATGGGAGCGCAATAGTGACTCTTCTTACCAGAAAACAACTCTTGCTTGTAGGACCAGAAACTTCATGTGACTAAACTCCATTTAGGACTGGGAAACAAACACTAGCTAGCCTTACAAGAAACACACTCTGCTTTTGAGAAAAGAGCACTCTTCTACTCTACTGTGTTTCCTATAGGGCCAGAACATTGAGCTTGCTCAGAAAAAAAGAACTGTGTTTCCTACACACACGGGCCATATCTAGTTCAACTCTGCTTAGGAAACTGACAAGAACAGTAGATCCTCTTCTGTCCAATACACTGTACTTGCTGGGAACATACGAGAGTGCTATTTGCACTGTGTATGGCAGTGGGAGCACAATAGTGACTCTTCTTACCAGAAAACAACTCTTGCTCGTAGGACCAGAAACTGCGTGTGATTCAACTCCATTTAGGACTGGGAAACAAACGCTAGCTTGCCTTACAAGAAACACACTCTGCTTTTGAGAAAAGAGCACTCTTCTACTCTAATGTGTTTCCTATAGTGCCAGAATAGTGAGCTTGCTCAGAACTAAAGAACTGTGCTTCCTACACACACGGGCCACATCTAGTTCAACTCTGCTTAGGAAAATGACAAGAACAGTAGCTCCTCTTCAGTCGAATACACTGTACTTGCTGGGAGCAGACGTGAGTGCTACTTTCACTGTGTATGGCAATGGGAGCGCAATAGTGACTCTTCTTACAAGAAAACAACTCTTGCTCGTAGGACAAGAAACTGCATGGGATTCAACTCCGTTTCTGACTGGGAAACAAACACTAGCTAGCCTTACAAGAAACACACTCTACTTTTGAGAAAAGAGCACTTTTCTACTCTACTGTGTTTCCTTTCGCGTCCAAACAGTGAGCTTGCTCAGAACAAAAGAACTGTGCTTCCTACACACATGGGTCATATCTAGTTCAACTTTGCTTAGGAAACTGACAAGAACAGTATCTCCTCTTATTTCCAGTACACTGAACAGACGCGAGTGCTATTCGCACTGTGTATGGCTAAGGGAGCGCAATAGTGACTTTACTTACGAGAAAACAACTCTTGCTCCTAGGACCAGAAACTGCATGGGATTCAACTCCATTTAGGACTGGGAAAGAAACACTAGCTCGCCTTACAAGAAACAAACTCTGCTTTTGAGAAAAGAGCACTCGTCTACTCTACTGTGTTTCCTATAGGGCCAGAACAGTGAGCTTGCTCAGAACAAAAAAACTGTGCTTCCTACACACACGGGCCATATCTAGTTCAACTGTGCTTAGGAAAGTGACAAGAACAGTATATCCTCTTCCGTCCAATACACTGTACTTGCTGGGAACAGATGGGAGTGCTATTTGCTCTGAGTATGGCAAAGGGAGCGCAATAGTGACTTTCCTTACCAGAAAACAACTCTTGGTCTTAGGACCAAAAACTGCATGAGATTCAACTCCATTTAGGACTGGGAAACAAACGCTAGCTCACCTTACAAGAAACACACTCTGCTTTTGAGAAAAGAGCACTTTTCTACTCTACTGTGTTTTCTGTAGGGCCAGAACAGTGAGCTTGCTCAGAACAAAAGAACTGTGCTTCCTACACACACGGGCCACATCTAGTTCAACTCGGCTTAAGAAACTGACAAGAACAGTAGCTCCTCTTCAGTCCAATACACTGTACTTGCTGGGAGCAGACGCGAGTGCTATTTTCACTGTGTATGGCAATGGGAGCGCAATAGTGACTCTTCTTACCAGAAAACAACTCTTGCTGGTAGGACCAGAAACTACATGGGATTCAACTCCGTCTGACTGGGAAACAAACACTAGCTAGCCTTACAAGAAACACACTCTGCTTTTGAGAAAAGAGCACTCTTCTACTCTACTGTGTTTCCTATGGTGTCTGAGCAGTGAGCTTGCTCAGTAAAAAAGAACTGTGCTTCCTACACACACGGGCCATATCTAGTTCAACTCTGCTTAGGAAACTGACAAGAGCAGTAGCTCCTCTTCTGTCCAATACACTGTACTTGCTGGGAACAGACGCGAGTGCTAATTGCACTGTGTATGGCAATGGGAGCGTAATAGTGACTCTTCTTACCAGAAAACAACTCTTGCTTGTAGGAACAGAAAGTGCATGTGATTCAACTCCATTTAGGACTGGGAAACAAATGGGAGCTCGCCTTACAAGAAACACACTCTGCTTTGGGAAAAGAGCACGCTTCTACTCTACTGTGATTCCTAAATTGCCAGAACAGTGAGCTTGCTCATAACAAAAGAACTGTGCTTATTACACACGGGCCATATCTAGTTCAACTCTGCTTAGGAAACTGACAAGAACAGTAGCTCCTCTGCAGTCCAATACACTGTACATGCTGGGAACAGACGCGATTGCTATTTGCAATGTGTATGGCATCTGGAGCACAATAGTGACACTTCTTACCAGAAAACAACTCTTGCTCCTAGAACCAGAAACTGCATGGGATTCAACTCCATTTAGGACTGGGAAACAAACGCTAGCTCGCCTTACAAGAAACACACTCTGCTTTTGAGAAAAGAGCAGTCTTCTACTCTACTGTGTTTCCTATAGGGCCAGAACAGTTAGCTTGCTCAGAACAAAAGAACTGTGCTTCCTACACACATGGGCCATATCTAGTTCAACTCTGCTTAGGAAACTGACAAGAACAGTAGCTCCTCTTCAGTCCAATACAGTGTACTAGCTGGGAACAGACGCGAGTGCTATTTGCACTATGTATGGCAATGGGAGCGAATAGTGACTCTTCTTACCAGAAAACAACTCTTGCTCGTAGGACCAGAAACTGCATGGGATTCAACTCCATTTCTGACTAGGTAACAAACACTAGCTAGCCTTACAAGAAACACACTCTGCTTTTGAGAAAAGAGCACTCTTCTACTCTACTGTGTTTCCTATGGTGTCCGAACAGTGAGCTTCCTCAGAATAAAAGAACTGTGCTTCCTACACACACGGGCCATATCTAGTTCAACTCTGCTTAGGAAACTGACAAGAACAGTAGCTCCTCTTCAGTCCACTACAGTGTACTTGCTGGGAACAGACGTGAGTGCTATTTGCACTGTGGATGGCAAGGGAGCGCAATAGTGACTCTTCTTACCAGAAAAAATTCTTGCTCATAGGAACAGAAACTACATGTGATTCAACTCCATTTAGGACTGGGAAACAAACGCTAGCTCACCTTATGAGAAACACACTCTGCTTTTGAGAAAAGAGCACTCTTCTACTCTACTGTGTTTCCTATGGTGTCCGAACAGTGAAGTTGCTCAGAAGAAAAGAACTGTGCTTCCTACACAGACGGGCCACATCTAGTTCAACTCTGCTTAGGAAACTGACAAGAACAGTAGCTCCTCTTCATTCTAATACACTGTAATTGTTGGGAACAGACGCGAGTGCTATTTGCACTGTGTATGGCAATGGGAGCGCAATAGTGACTCTTCTTACCAGAAAACAACTCTTGCTTGTAGGACCACAAACTGCATGTGACTCAACTCCATTTAGGACTGGGAAACAAACGCTAGCTTGCCTTACAAAATACACACTCTGCTTTTTAGAAAAAAGCACTCTTCTACTCTACTGTGTTTCCTACAGGGCCAGAACAGTGAGCTTGCTCAGAACAAAAGAACTGTGCTTCCTACACACACGGCCATATCTAGTTAAATTCTGCTTAGGAAACTGACAAGAACAGTAGCTCCTCTTCAGTCCAATACACTGTACTTGCTGGGAACAGACGCCAGTGCTATTTGCACTGTGTATGTCAAGGGAGCGCAATAGTGACTCTTCTTACCAGAAAAAAAACCCTTGCTCATAGGAACAGAAACTGCATGTGATTCAACTCCATTTAGGATTGGTAAACAATCGCTAGCTCACCTTATGAGAAACACACTATGCTTTTGAGAAAAGAGCACTCTTCTACTCTACTGTGTTTCCCATGGTGTCCGAACAGTGAGCTTGCTCAGAACAAAAGAACTGTGCTTCCTACACACATGGACCATATCTAGTTCAACTCTGCTTAGGAAACTGACAAGAACAGTAGATCCTCTTCAGTCCAATACACTGTACTTGCTGGGAACAGACGCAAGTGCTATTTATACTGTGTATGTCAATGGGAGCGCAATAGTGACTCTTCTTACCAGAAAACCACTCCTGGTAGTGGGACCAGAAACTGCATGTGACTCAACATCATTTAGGACTGGGAAACAAACGCTAGCTCGCATTACGAGAAACACACTCTGCTTTTTTAGAAAAGAGCACTCTTCTACTCTTCTGTGTTTCCTATGGTGTCCAAACAGTGAGCTTGCTCAGAAGAAAAAAACTGTGCTTTCCTACAAACACGGTCCATATCTAGTTCAACTCTGTTTAGGAAACTGACAAGAACAGTACATCCTCTTCAGTCCAATACACTGTACTTGCTGGGAACAAACGCGAGTTCTATTTGCACTGTGTATGGCAATGGGTGCTCATTAGTGACTCTTCTTAACAGAAAACAACTCTTGCTCGTAGGACCACAAACTGCATGTGACTCATCTCCATTTAGGACTGGGAAACAAACGCTAGCTCGCCTTACAAGAAACACACTCTGCTTTTGAGAAAAGAGCACTCTTCTACTCTACTGTGTTTCCTATAGGGCCAGAATAGTGAGCTTGCTCAGAACAAAAGAACTGTGCTTCCAACACACACGGCCATATCTAGTTCAACTCTGCTTAAGAAACTGAAAACAACCATAGATCCTTTACAGTCCAATACACTGTACATGCTGGGAACCGACGCCAGTGCTATTTGCCCTGTGTATGACAATGGGAGCGCAATAGTGACTCTTCTTACCATAAAACAACTCTTGCTCGTAGGACCAGAAACTGCATGGGATTCAACTCCATTTCTGACTTGGAAACAAACACTAGCTCGCCTTACAAGAAACACACTCTGCTTTTGAGAAAAGAGCACTCTTCTACTCTACTGTGTTTCCTATGTTGTCCGAACAGTGAGCTTGCTCAGAACAAAAGAAATGTGCTTCCTACACACACGGGCCATATCTAGTTCAACTCTGCTTAGGAAACTGACAAGAACAATAGATCCTCTTCCGTCCAATACAATGTACTTGCTGGGAACATAAGCGAGTGCTCTTTGCACTGTGTTTGGCAATGGGAGCTCAATAGTGACTCTTCTTACCAGAAAACAACTCTTGCTCGTAGGACCAGAAACTTCATGTGACTCAACTCCATTTAGGACTGGGAAACAAACGCTAGCTCGCCATACAAGAGACACACTCTGCTTTTGAGAAAAGAGCACTCTTCTACTCTACTGTGTTTCCTATAGGGCCAGAACAGTCAGCTTGCTCAGAACAAAAGAACTGTGCTTCCTACACACAGGGGCCGTATCTAATTCAACTCTGCTTAGGAAAGTGACAAGAACAGTAGCTCCTCTTCAGGCCTATACACTGTACATGCTGGGAACAGATGCCAGTGCTATTTGCCCTGTAATGACAATGGGAGCACAATAATGACTCTTCTTACCTCGAAACAACTCTTGCTCGTAGTACCAGAAACTGCATGTGATTCAACTTCATTTAAAACTGGGAAACAAACGCTAGCTCGCCTTACAAGAAACACACTCTGCTTTTGAGAAAAGAGCACTCTTCTACTCTACTGTGTTTCCTTTGGGGTCCGAAAAGTGAGCTTGCTCAGAAAAAAGAACTGTGCTTCCTACACACACGGGCCATATCTAGTTAAACTCTGCTTAGGAAACTGACAAGAACAGTAGCTCCTCTTCAGTCCAATACACTGTACTTGCTGGAAACAGACTCGAGTGCTATTTGCACTGTGTATGGCAATGGGAGCACAATAATGACTTTCCTTATCAGAAAACAACTCTTGCTCGTAGGACCAAAAACTGCATGTGATTCAACTCCATTTAGGACTGGGAAACAAACCCTAGCTCGCCTAACAAGAAACACACTCTGCTTTTGAGAAAAGAGCACTCTTCTACGCTATTGTGTTTCCTATATGGCCAGAATAGAGAGCTTGCTCAAAACAAAAGAACTGTGCTTCCTACACACACTGCCATATCTAGTTCAATTCTGCTTAGGAAACTGACAAGAACAGTAGATTCTCTTCAGTACGATACACTGTACATGCTGGGAACAGATGCCAGTGCTCTTTGACCTGTGTATGACAAGGGACGCGCAATAGTGACTCTTCTTACCAGAAAACAACTCTTGGTCATAGGACCAGAAACTGCATTTGATAGAACTCCACTTAGGACTGGGAAACAAACCCTAGCTCTCCTAACAAGAAACACACTCTGCTTTTGAGAAAAGAGCACTCTTCTACTCTAATGTGTTTCCTGTAGGGCCAGAAGAGTGAGCTTGCTCAGAACAAATGAACTGTGCTTCCTACACGCACGGGCCATATCTAGTTCAACTATGCTTAGGAAACTGACAAGAACAGTAGCTCCTCTTCAGTCCAACACACTGTACTTGCTGGGAAAAGAAACGAGTGCTATTTGCACTGTGAATGGCAATTGGAGCGCAATAGTGACTCTTCTTACCAGAAAACAACTCTTGCTCGTAGGACCAAAAAGTGCATGTGATTCAACTCCATTTAGGACTGGGAAACAAACGCTAGCTCCCCTTAGAAGAAACACACTCTGCTTTTGAGAAAAGAGCACTCTACTACTCTACTGTGTTTCCTAAAGGGCCAGAACAGTGAGCTTGCTCAAAACAAAAGAACTGTGCTTCCTACACACACGGGCCATATCTAGTTCAACTCTGGTTAGGAAACTGAGAAGAACAGTATCTCCTCTTCTTTCCAATACAGTGTACTTGCTGGGAGCAGACGCGAGTGCTATTTGCACTGTGTATGGCTAAGGGAGCACAGTAGTGACTTTCCTAACCAGAAAACAACTCTTGCTCGTAGGACCAAAAAGTGCATGTGATTCAACTTTATTTAGGACTGGGAAACAAACGCTAGCTCCCCTTACAAGAAACACACTCTGCTTATGAGAAAAGAGCACTCTTCTACTCTACTGTGTTTCCTATTGGGCCAGAATAGTGAGCTTGCTAAGAACTAAAGAACTGTGCTTCCTACACACACGGGCCACATCTAGTTCAACTCTGCATAGGAAACTGACAAGAAGAGTAGCTCCTCTTCAGTCCAATACACTGTACTTGCTGGGAGCAGACGCGAGTGCTCTTTGCACTGTGTATGGCAATGGGAGCGCTATAGTGACTATTCTTACCAGAAAACAACTCTTGCTCATAGGACCAGAAACTGCATATGATTCAACTCCATTTCTGACTGGGAAACAAACACTAGCTCATCTTCTAAGAAACACACTCAGCTTTTGAGAAAAGAGCACTCTTCTACTCTACAGTGTTTCCTATAGGGCCAGAACAGTGAGCTTGCTCAGAACAAAAGAACTGTGCTTCCTACACACACGGGCCATATCTAGTTCAACTCTGGTTAGGAAACTGAGAAGAACAGTATCTCCTCTTCTTTCCAATACAGTGTACTTGCTGGGAGCAGACGCGAGTGCTATTTGCACTGTGTATGGCTAAGGGAGCACAGTAGTGACTTTCCTAACCAGAAAACAACTCTTGCTCATAGGACCAAAAAGTGCATGTGATTCAACTTTATTTAGGACTGGGAAACAAAGGCTAGCTCCCCTTACAAGAAACACACTCTGCTTATGAGAAAAGAGCACTCTTCTACTCTCCTGTGTTTCCTATTGGGCCAGAATAGTGAGCTTGCTAAGAACTAAAGAACTGTGCTTCCTACACACACGGGCCACATCTAGTTCAACTCTGCTTAGGAAACTGACAAGAAGAGTAGCTCCTCTTCAGTCCAATACACTGTACTTGCTGGGAGCAGACGCGAGTGCCCTTTGCACTGTGTATGGCAATGGGAGCGCTATAGTGACTATTCTTACCAGAAAACAACTCTTGCTCTTAGGACCAGAAACTGCATGGGATTCAACTCTGTGTCTGACTGGGAAACAAACACTAGCTCGCCTTACAAGAAAAATACTCTGCTTTTGAGAAAAGAGCACTCGCCTATTATACTGTGTTTCCTATTGGGACCGAACAGTGAGCTTGCTCAGAACAAAAAAACTGTGCTTCCTACACACACCGGCCACATCTAGTTTAACTCTACTTAGGAAACTGACAAGAACAGTAGCTCCTCTTCATTCTAATAAAGTGTAATTGCTGGGAACAGACGCGAGTGCTATTTGCACTGTGTATGGCAATGGGAGTGCAATAGTGACTCTTCTTACCAGAAAACAACTCTTGCTTGTAGGACCAGAAACTGCATGGGATTCAACTCCATTTAGGACTGGGAAACAAACACTAGCTCGCCTTACAAGAAACACACTCTGCTTTTGAGAAAAGAGCACTCTTCTACTCTACTGTGTTTCCTATGTGGTCCAAACAGTGACCTTGCTGAGAACAAAAGAACTGTGCTTCCTGCACAGGGGCCATATCTAGTTCAACTCTGCTTAGGAAACTAACAAGAACAGTTGCTTCTCTTCAGTCCAATACACTGTACTTGCTGGGAACAGACTCGAGTGCTATTTGCACTGTGTATGGCAATGGGAGCATAATAGTGACTCTTCTTACCACCAAACAACTCTTGCTTGTAGGACCAAAAAGTGCATGTGATTCAACTCCATTTAGGACTGGGAAACAAATGCTAGCTCGCCTTAAAAGAAACACACTCTGCTTTTGAGAAAAGAGCATGCTTCTACTCTGCTGTGATTCCTATAGGGCCAGAACAGTGAGCTTGCTCAGAACAAAAGAACTGTGCTTATTACACACGGGCCATATCTAGTTCAACTCTGCTTAGGAAACTGACAAGAACAGTAGATCCTCTTCAGTTTAATACACTGTAATTGCTGAGAACAGACGCCAGTGCTATTTGCCCTGTGAATGACAATGGGAGCACAATAGTGACTCTTCTTACCAGAAAACAACTCTTGCTCATAGGACCAGAAACTGCATGGGATTCAACTCCATTTCTGACTAGGAAACAAAAACTAGCTAGCCTTACAAGAAACATACTCTGCTTTTGAGAAAAGAGCACTCTTCTACTCTACTGTGTTTCCTTTGGGGTCCAAACAGTGAGCTTGCTCAGAAATAAAGAACTGTGCTTCCTACACACACGGGCCACATCTAGTTCAACTCTGCTTAGGAAACTGACAAGAACAGTAGCTCCTCTTCAGTCCAATACACTGTACTTGCTGGGAGCAGAGGCGAGTGCTATTTTCACTGTGTATGGCAATGGGAGCACAATAGTGACTCTTCTTACCAGAAAACAACTCTTGCTCGTAGGACAAGAAACTGCATGGGATTCAACTCCGTTTCTGAATGGGAAACAAACACTAGCTAGCCTTACAAGAAACACACTCTGCTTTTGAGAAAAGAGCACTTTTCTACTCTACTGTGTTTCCTTTGGGGTCCAAACAGTGAGCTTGTTCAGAACAAAAGAACTGTGCTTCCTACACACACTGGCCATATCTAGTTCAACTCTGCTTAGGAAACTGACAAGAACAGTAGCTTCTCTTCAGTCAAATACACTGTACTTCTTGGGAACAAACGCGAGTGCTATTTGCACTGTGTATGAAAATGGGAGCTCAATAGTGACTCTTCTTACCAGAAAACAACACTTGCCTGTAGGACCAGAAACTGCATGTGATTCAACTCCATTTAGGACTGGGAAACAAACGCTAGCTTGCCTTACATTTAACACACTATGCTTTTGAGAAAAGAGCACTCTACTATTCTACTGTGTTTGCTATAGGGCCAGAACAGTGAGCTTGCTCAGAACAAAAGAACTGTGCTTTCCTACAAACACGGGCCATATCTAGTTCAACTCTGCTTAGGAAACTGACAAGAACAGTATCTCCTCTTCTTTCCAATACACTGTACTTGCTGGGAACAGACGCGAGTGCTATTTGCACTGTGTATGGCTAAGGGAGCACAATAGTGACTTTCCTAACCAGAAAACAACTCTTGCTCATAGGACAAAAAACTGCATGTGATTCAACTCTATTTAGGACTGGGAAACAAACGCTAGCTCGCCTTACAAGAAACACACTCTGCTTATGAGAAAAGAGCACCCTTCTACTCTACTGTGTTTCCTAAAGGGCCAGAATAGTGAGCTTGCTCAGAACTAAAGAACTGTGCTTCCTACACACACGGGCCACATCTAGTTCAACTCTGCTTAGGAAACTGACAAGAACAGTAGCTCCTCTTCATTCCAATACACTGTACTTGCTGGGAGCAGACGCGAGTGCTATTTGCACTGTGTATGGCAATGGGAGCACAATAGTGACTCTTCTTACCAGAAAACAACTCTTGCTTGTAGGACCAGAAACTTCATGTGACTAAACTCCATTTAGGACTGGGAAACAAACACTAGCTAGCCTTACAAGAAACACACTCTGCTTTTGAGAAAAGAGCACTCTTCTACTCTACTGTGTTTCCTATAGGGCCAGAACATTGAGCTTGCTCAGAAAAAAAGAACTGTGTTTCCTACACACACGGGCCATATCTAGTTCAACTCTGCTTAGGAAACTGACAAGAACAGTAGATCCTCTTCTGTCCAATACACTGTACTTGCTGGGAACATACGAGAGTGCTATTTGCACTGTGTATGGCAGTGGGAGCACAATAGTGACTCTTCTTACCAGAAAACAACTCTTGCTCATAGGACCAGAATCTGCATGTGATTCAACTCCATTTAGGACTGGGAAACAAACGCTAGCTTGCCTTACAATAAACACACTCTGCTTTTGAGAAAAGAGCACTCTTCTACTCTAATGTGTTTCCTATAGTGCCAGAATAGTGAGCTTGCTCAGAACTAAAGAACTGTGCTTCCTACACACACGGGCCACATCTAGTTCAACTCTGCTTAGGAAAATGACAAGAACAGTAGCTCCTCTTCAGTCGAATACACTGTACTTGCTGGGAGCAGACGTGAGTGCTACTTTCACAGTGTATGGCAATGGGAGCGCAATAGTGACTCTTCTTACAAGAAAACAACTCTTGCTCGTAGGACAAGAAACTGCATGGGATTCAACTCCGTTTCTGACTGGGAAACAAAAACTAGCTAGCCTTACAAGAAACACACTCTACTTTTGAGAAAAGAGCACTTTTCTACTCTACTGTGTTTCCTTTGGCGTCCAAACAGTGAGCTTGCTCAGAACAAAAGAACTGTGCTTCCTACACACATGGGTCATATCTAGTTCAACTTTACTTAGGAAACTGACAAGAACAGTATCTCCTCTTATTTCCAGTACACTGAACAGACGCGAGTGCTATTCGCACTGTGTATGGCTAAGGGAGCGCAATAGTGACTTTACTTACGAGAAAACAACTCTTGCTCCTAGGACCAGAAACTGCATGGGATTCAACTCCATCTAGGACTGGGAAAGAAACACTAGCTCGCCTTACAAGAAACAAACTCTGCTTTTGAGAAAAGAGCACTCGTCTACTCTACTGTGTTTCCTATAGGGCCAGAACAGTGAATTTGCTCAGAACAAAAAAACTGTGCTTCCTACACACACGGGCCATATCTAGTTCAACTGTGCTTAGGAAAGTAACAAGAACAGTATATCCTCTTCTGTCCAATACACTGTACTTGCTGGGAACAGATGGGAGTGCTATTTGCTCTGAGTATGGCAAAGGGAGCGCAATAGTGACTTTCCTTACCAGAAAACAACTCTTGGACTTAGGACCAAAAACTGCATTAGATTCAACTCCATTTAGGACTGGGAAACAAACGCTAGCTCACCTTACAAGAAACACACTCTGCTTTTGAGAAAAGAGCACTCTTCTACTCTACTGTGTTTCCTATAGGGCCAGAACAGTGAGCTTGCTCAGAACAAAAGAACTGTGCTTCCTACACACACGGGCCACATCTAGTTCAACTCGGCTTAAGAAACTGACAAGAACAGTAGCTCCTCTTCAGTCCAATACACTGTACTTGCTGGGAGCAGACGCGAGTGCTATTTTCACTGTGTATGGCAATGGGAGCGCAATAGTGACTCTTCTTACCAGAAAACAACTCTTGCTGGTAGGACCAGAAACTACATGGGATTCAACTCCGTTTCTGACTGGGAAACAAACACTAGCTAGCCTTACAAGAAACACACTCTGCTTTTGAGAAAAGAGCACTCTTCTACTCTACTGTGTTTCCTATAGGGCCAGAACATTGAGCTTGCTCAGAAAAAAAGAACTGTGTTTCCTACACACACGGGCCATATCTAGTTCAACTCTGCTTAGGAAACTGACAAGAACAGTAGATCCTCTTCTGTCCAATACACTGTACTTGCTGGGAACATACGAGAGTGCTATTTGCACTGTGTATGGCAGTGGGAGCACAATAGTGACTCTTCTTACCAGAAAACAACTCTTGCTCATAGGACCAGAAACTGCATGTGATTCAACTCCATTTAGGACTGGGAAACAAACGCTAGCTTGCCTTACAAGAAACACACTCTGCTTTTGAGAAAAGAGCACTCTTCTACTCTAATGTGTTTCCTATAGTGCCAGAATAGTGAGCTTGCTCAGAACTAAAGAACTGTGCTTCCTACACACACGGGCCACATCTAGTTCAACTCTGCTTAGGAAAATGACAAGAACAGTAGCTCCTCTTCAGTCGAATACACTGTACTTGCTGGGAGCAGACGTGAGTGCTACTTTCACAGTGTATGGCAATGGGAGCGCAATAGTGACTCTTCTTACAAGAAAACAACTCTTGCTCGTAGGACAAGAAACTGTATGGGATTCAACTCCGTTTCTGACTGGGAAACAAACACTAGCTAGCCTTACAAGAAACACACTCTACTTTTGAGAAAAGAGCACTTTTCTACTCTACTGTGTTTCCTTTGGCGTCCAAACAGTGAGCTTGCTCAGAACAAAAGAACTGTGCTTCCTACACACATGGGTCATATCTAGTTCAACTTTGCTTAGGAAACTGACAAGAACAGTATCTCCTCTTATTTCCAGTACACTGAACAGACGCGAGTGCTATTCGCACTGTGTATGGCTAAGGGAGCGCAATAGTGACTTTACTTACGAGAAAACAACTCTTGCTCCTAGGACCAGAAACTGCATGGGATTCAACTCCATTTAGGACTGGGAAAGAAACACTAGCTCGCCTTACAAGAAACAAACTCTGCTTTTGAGAAAAGAGCACTCGTCTACTCTACTGTGTTTCCTATAGGGCCAGAACAGTGAGCTTGCTCAGAACAAAAAAACTGTGCTTCCTACACACACGGGCCATATCTAGTTCAACTGTGCTTAGGAAAGTGACAAGAACAGTATATCCTCTTCCGTCCAATACACTGTACTTGCTGGGAACAGATGGGAGTGCTATTTGCTCTGAGTATGGCAAAGGGAGCGCAATAGTGACTTTCCTTACCAGAAAACAACTCTTGGTCTTAGGACCAAAAACTGCATGAGATTCAACTCCATTTAGGACTGGGAAACAAACGCTAGCTCACCTTACAAGAAACACACTCTGCTTTTGAGAAAAGAGCACTCTTCTACTCTACTGTGTTTTCTGTAGGGCCAGAACAGTGAGCTTGCTCAGAACAAAAGAACTGTGCTTCCTACACACACGGGCCACATCTAGTTCAACTCGGCTTAAGAAACTGACAAGAACAGTAGCTCCTCTTCAGTCCAATACACTGTACTTGCTGGGAGCAGACGCGAGTGCTATTTTCACTGTGTATGGCAATGGGAGCGCAATAGTGACTCTTCTTACCAGAAAACAACTCTTGCTGGTAGGACCAGAAACTACATGGGATTCAACTCCGTTTCTGACTGGGAAACAAACACTAGCTAGCCTTACAAGAAAGACACTCTGTTTGAGAAAAGAGCACTCTTCTACTCTACAGTGTTTCCTATAGGGCCAGAACAGTGAGCTTGCTCAGAACAAAAGAAATGTGCTTCCTACACACACGGGCCATATCTAGTTCAACTCTACTTAGGAAACTGACAAGAACAATAGATCCTCTTCCGTCCAATACAATGTACTTGCTGGGAACATAAGCGAGTGCTCTTTGCACTGTGTTTGGCAATGGGAGCTCAATAGTGACTCTTCTTACCAGAAAACAACTCTTGCTCGTAGGACCAGAAACTTCATGTGACTCAACTCCATTTAGGACTGGGAAACAAACGCTAGCTCGCCATACAAGAGACACACTCTGCTTTTGAGAAAAGAGCACTCTTCTACTCTACTGTGTTTCCTATAGGGCCAGAACAGTCAGCTTGCTCAGAACAAAAGAACTGTGCTTCCTACACACAGGGGCCTTATCTAATTCAACTCTGCTTAGGAAAGTGACAAGAACAGTAGCTCCTCTTCAGGCCTATACACTGTACATGCTGGGAACAGATGCCAGTGCTATTTGCCCTGTAATGACAATGGGAGCACAATAATGACTCTTCTTACCTCGAAACAACTCTTGCTCGTAGTACCAGAAACTGCATGTGATTCAACTTCATTTAAAACTGGGAAACAAACGCTAGCTCGCCTTACAAGAAACACACTCTGCTTTTGAGAAAAGAGCACTCTTCTACTCTACTGTGTTTCCTTTGGGGTCCGAAAAGTGAGCTTGCTCAGAAAAAAGAACTGTGCTTCCTACACACACGGGCCATATCTAGTTAAAATCTGCTTAGGAAACTGACAAGAACAGTAGCTCCTCTTCAGTCCAATACACTGTACTTGCTGGAAACAGACTCGAGTGCTATTTGCACTGTGTATGGCAATGGGAGCACAATAATGACTTTCCTTATCAGAAAACAACTCTTGCTCGTAGGACCAAAAACTGCATGTGATTCAACTCCATTTAGGACTGGGAAACAAACCCTAGCTCGCCTAACAAGAAACACACTCTGCTTTTGAGAAAAGAGCACTCTTCTACGCTATTGTGTTTCCTATATGGCCAGAATAGAGAGCTTGCTCAAAACAAAAGAACTGTGCTTCCTACACACACTGCCATATCTAGTTCAATTCTGCTTAGGAAACTGACAAGAACAGTAGATTCTCTTCAGTACGATACACTGTACATGCTGGGAACAGATGCCAGTGCTCTTTGACCTGTGTATGACAAGGGACGCGCAATAGTGACTCTTCTTACCAGAAAACAACTCTTGGTCATAGGACCAGAAACTGCATTTGATAGAACTCCACTTAGGACTGGGAAACAAACCCTAGCTCTCCTAACAAGAAACACACTCTGCTTTTGAGAAAAGAGCACTCTTCTACTCTAATGTGTTTCCTGTAGGGCCAGAAGAGTGAGCTTGCTCAGAACAAATGAACTGTGCTTCCTACACGCACGGGCCATATCTAGTTCAACTATGCTTAGGAAACTGACAAGAACAGTAGCTCCTCTTCAGTCCAACACACTGTACTTGCTGGGAAAAGAAACGAGTGCTATTTGCACTGTGAATGGCAATTGGAGCGCAATAGTGACTCTTCTTACCAGAAAACAACTCTTGCTCGTAGGACCAAAAACTGCATGTGATTCAACTCCATTTAGGACTGGGAAACAAACGCTAGCTCCCCTTAGAAGAAACACACTCTGCTTTTGAGAAAAGAGCACTCTACTACTCTACTGTGTTTCCTAAAGGGCCAGAACAGTGAGCTTGCTCAAAACAAAAGAACTGTGCTTCCTACACACACGGGCCATATCTAGTTCAACTCTGGTTAGGAAACTGAGAAGAACAGTATCTCCTCTTCTTTCCAATACAGTGTACTTGCTGGGAGCAGACGCGAGTGCTATTTGCACTGTGTATGGCTAAGGGAGCACAGTAGTGACTTTCCTAACCAGAAAACAACTCTTGCTCGTAGGACCAAAAAGTGCATGTGATTCAACTTTATTTAGGACTGGGAAACAAACGCTAGCTCCCCTTACAAGAAACACACTCTGCTTATGAGAAAAGAGCACTCTTCTACTCTACTGTGTTTCCTATTGGGCCAGAATAGTGAGCTTGCTAAGAACTAAAGAACTGTGCTTCCTACACACACGGGCCACATCTAGTTCAACTCTGCTTAGGAAACTGACAAGAAGAGTAGCTCCTCTTCAGTCCAATACACTGTACTTGCTGGGAGCAGACGCGAGTGCCCTTTGCACTGTGTATGGCAATGGGAGCGCTATAGTGACTATTCTTACCAGAAAACAACTCTTGCTCTTAGGACCAGAAACTGCATGGGATTCAACTCTGTGTCTGACTGGGAAACAAACACTAGCTAGCCTTACAAGAAAAATACTCTGCTTTTGAGAAAAGAGCACTCGCCTATTATACTGTGTTTCCTATTGGGAACGAACAGTGAGCTTGCTCAGAACAAAAAAACTGTGCTTCCTACACACACCGGCCACATCTAGTTTAACTCTACTTAGGAAACTGACAAGAACAGTAGCTCCTCTTCATTCTAATAAAGTGTAATTGCTGGGAACAGACGCGAGTGCTATTTGCACTGTGTATGGCAATGGGAGTGCAATAGTGACTCTTCTTACCAGAAAACAACTCTTGCTTGTAGGACCAGAAACTGCATGGGATTCAACTCCATTTAGGACTGGGAAACAAACACTAGCTCGCCTTACAAGAAACACACTCTGCTTTTGAGAAAAGAGCACTCTTCTACTCTACTGTGTTTCCTATGTGGTCCAAACAGTGACCTTGCTGAGAACAAAAGAACTGTGCTTCCTGCACAGGGGCCATATCTAGTTCAACTCTGCTTAGGAAACTAACAAGAACAGTTGCTTCTCTTCAGTCCAATACACTGTACTTGCTGGGAACAGACTCGAGTGCTATTTGCACTGTGTATGGCAATGGGAGCATAATAGTGACTCTTCTTACCACCAAACAACTCTTGCTTGTAGGACCAAAAAGTGCATGTGATTCAACTCCATTTAGGACTGGGAAACAAATGCTAGCTCGCCTTAAAAGAAACACACTCTGCTTTTGAGAAAAGAGCATGCTTCTACTCTGCTGTGATTCCTATAGGGCCAGAACAGTGAGCTTGCTCAGAACAAAAGAACTGTGCTTATTACACACGGGCCATATCTAGTTCAACTCTGCTTAGGAAACTGACAAGAACAGTAGATCCTCTTCAGTTTAATACACTGTAATTGCTGAGAACAGACGCCAGTGCTATTTGCCCTGTGAATGACAATGGGAGCACAATAGTGACTCTTCTTACCAGAAAACAACTCTTGCTCATAGGACCAGAAACTGCATGGGATTCAACTCCATTTCTGACTAGGAAACAAAAACTAGCTAGCCTTACAAGAAACATACTCTGCTTTTGAGAAAAGAGCACTCTTCTACTCTACTGTGTTTCCTTTGGGGTCCAAACAGTGAGCTTGCTCAGAAATAAAGAACTGTGCTTCCTACACACACGGGCCACATCTAGTTCAACTCTGCTTAGGAAACTGACAAGAACAGTAGCTCCTCTTCAGTCCAATACACTGTACTTGCTGGGAGCAGAGGCGAGTGCTATTTTCACTGTGTATGGCAATGGGAGCACAATAGTGACTCTTCTTACCAGAAAACAACTCTTGCTCGTAGGACAAGAAACTGCATGGGATTCAACTCCGTTTCTGAATGGGAAACAAACACTAGCTAGCCTTACAAGAAACACACTCTGCTTTTGAGAAAAGAGCACTTTTCTACTCTACTGTGTTTCCTTTGGGGTCCAAACAGTGAGCTTGTTCAGAACAAAAGAACTGTGCTTCCTACACACACGGGCCATATCTAGTTCAACTCTGCTTAGGAAACTGACAAGAACAGTAGCTTCTCTTCAGTCAAATACACTGTACTTCTTGGGAACAAACGCGAGTGCTATTTGCACTGTGTATGAAAATGGGAGCTCAATAGTGACTTTTCTTACCAGAAAACAACACTTGCCTGTAGGACCAGAAACTGCATGTGATTCAACTCCATTTAGGACTGGGAAACAAACGCTAGCTTGCCTTACATTTAACACACTATGCTTTTGAGAAAAGAGCACTCTACTATTCTACTGTGTTTGCTATAGGGCCAGAACAGTGAGCTTGCTCAGAACAAAAGAACTGTGCTTTCCTACAAACACGGGCCATATCTAGTTCAACTCTGCTTAGGAAACTGACAAGAACAGTATCTCCTCTTCTTTCCAATACACTGTACTTGCTGGGAACAGACGCGAGTGCTATTTGCACTGTGTATGGCTAAGGGAGCACAATAGTGACTTTCCTAAAAAGAAAACAACTCTTGCTCGTAGGACAAAAAACTGCATGTGATTCAACTCTATTTAGGACTGGGAAACAAACACTAGCTCGCCTTACAAGAAACACACTCTGCTTTTGAGAAAAGAGCACTCTTCTACTCTACTGTGTTTCCTATGTGGTCCAAACAGTGACCTTGCTGAGAACAAAAGAACTGTGCTTCCTGCACAGGGGCCATATCTAGTTCAACTCTGCTTAGGAAACTAACAAGAACAATTGCTTCTCTTCAGTCCAATACACTGTACTTGCTGGGAACAGACTCGAGTGCTATTTGCACTGTGTATGGCAATGGGAGCATAATAGTGACTCTTCTTACCACCAAACAACTCTTGCTTGTAGGACCAAAAAGTGCATGTGATTCAACTCCATTTAGGACTGGGAAACAAATGCTAGCTCGCCTTAAAAGAAACACACTCTGCTTTTGAGAAAAGAGCATGCTTCTACTCTGCTGTGATTCCTATAGGGCCAGAACAGTGAGCTTGCTCAGAACAAAAGAACTGTGCTTATTACACACGGGCCATATCTAGTTCAACTCTGCTTAGGAAACTGACAAGAACAGTAGATCCTCTTCAGTTTAATACACTGTAATTGCTGAGAACAGACGCCAGTGCTATTTGCCCTGTGAATGACAATGGGAGCACAATAGTGACTCTTCTTACCAGAAAACAACTCTTGCTCATAGGACCAGAAACTGCATGGGATTCAACTCCATTTCTGACTAGGAAACAAAAACTAGCTAGCCTTACAAGAAACATACTCTGCTTTTGAGAAAAGAGCACTCTTCTACTCTACTGTGTTTCCTTTGGGGTCCAAACAGTGAGCTTGCTCAGAAATAAAGAACTGTGCTTCCTACACACACGGGCCACATCTAGTTCAACTCTGCTTAGGAAACTGACAAGAACAGTAGCTCCTCTTCAGTCCAATACACTGTACTTGCTGGGAGCAGAGGCGAGTGCTATTTTCACTGTGTATGGCAATGGGAGCACAATAGTGACTCTTCTTACCAGAAAACAACTCTTGCTCGTAGGACAAGAAACTGCATGGGATTCAACTCCGTTTCTGAATGGGAAACAAACACTAGCTAGCCTTACAAGAAACACACTCTGCTTTTGAGAAAAGAGCACTTTTCTACTCTACTGTGTTTCCTTTGGGGTCCAAACAGTGAGCTTGTTCAGAACAAAAGAACTGTGCTTCCTACACACACGGGCCATATCTAGTTCAACTCTGCTTAGGAAACTGACAAGAACAGTAGCTTCTCTTCAGTCAAATACACTGTACTTCTTGGGAACAAACGCGAGTGCTATTTGCACTGTGTATGAAAATGGGAGCTCAATAGTGACTCTTCTTACCAGAAAACAACACTTGCCTGTAGGACCAGAAACTGCATGTGATTCAACTCCATTTAGGACTGGGAAACAAACGCTAGCTTGCCTTACATTTAACACACTATGCTTTTGAGAAAAGAGCACTCTACTATTCTACTGTGTTTGCTATAGGGCCAGAACAGTGAGCTTGCTCAGAACAAAAGAACTGTGCTTTCCTACAAACACGGGCCATATCTAGTTCAACTCTGCTTAGGAAACTGACAAGAACAGTATCTCCTCTTCTTTCCAATACACTGTACTTGCTGGGAACAGACGCGAGTGCTATTTGCACTGTGTATGGCTAAGGGAGCACAATAGTGACTTTCCTAAAAAGAAAACAACTCTTGCTCGTAGGACAAAAAACTGCATGTGATTCAACTCTATTTAGGACTGGGAAACAAACGCTAGCTCGCCTTACAAGAAACACACTCTGCTTATGAGAAAAGAGCACCCTTCTACTCTACTGTGTTTCCTAAAGGGCCAGAATAGTGAGCTTGCTCAGAACTAAAGAACTGTGCTTCCTACACACACGGGCCACATCTAGTTCAACTCTGCTTAGGAAACTGACAAGAACAGTAGCTCCTCTTCATTCCAATACACTGTACTTGCTGGGAGCAGACGCGAGTGCTATTTGCACTGTGTATGGCAATGGGAGCACAATAGTGACTCTTCTTACCAGAAAACAACTCTTGCTTGTAGGACCAGAAACTTTATGTGACTAAACTCCATTTAGGACTGGGAAACAAACACTAGCTAGCCTTACAAGAAACACACTCTGCTTTTGAGAAAAGAGCACTCTTCTACTCTACTGTGTTTCCTATAGGGCCAGAACATTGAGCTTGCTCAGAAAAAAAGAACTGTGTTTCCTACACACACGGGCCATATCTAGTTCAACTCTGCTTAGGAAACTGACAAGAACAGTAGATCCTCTTCTGTCCAATACACTGTACTTGCTGGGAACATACGAGAGTGCTATTTGCACTGTGTATGGCAGTGGGAGCACAATAGTGACTCTTCTTACCAGAAAACAACTCTTGCTCATAGGACCAGAAACTGCATGTGATTCAACTCCATTTAGGACTGGGAAACAAACGCTAGCTTGCCTTACAAGAAACACACTCTGCTTTTGAGAAAATAGCACTCTTCTACTCTAATGTGTTTCCTATAGTGCCAGAATAGTGAGCTTGCTCAGAACTAAAGAACTGTGCTTCCTACACACACGGGCCACATCTAGTTCAACTCTGCTTAGGAAAATGACAAGAACAGTAGCTCCTCTTCAGTCGAATACACTGTACTTGCTGGGAGCAGACGTGAGTGCTACTTTCACAGTGTATGGCAATGGGAGCGCAATAGTGACTCTTCTTACAAGAAAACAACTCTTGCTCGTAGGACAAGAAACTGCATGGGATTCAACTCCGTTTCTGACTGGGAAACAAAAACTAGCTAGCCTTACAAGAAACACACTCTACTTTTGAGAAAAGAGCACTTTTCTACTCTACTGTGTTTCCTTTGGCGTCCAAACAGTGAGCTTGCTCAGAACAAAAGAACTGTGCTTCCTACACACATGGGTCATATCTAGTTCAACTTTGCTTAGGAAACTGACAAGAACAGTATCTCCTCTTATTTCCAGTACACTGAACAGACGCGAGTGCTATTCGCACTGTGTATGGCTAAGGGAGCGCAATAGTGACTTTACTTACGAGAAAACAACTCTTGCTCCTAGGACCAGAAACTGCATGGGATTCAACTCCATCTAGGACTGGGAAAGAAACACTAGCTCGCCTTACAAGAAACAAACTCTGCTTTTGAGAAAAGAGCACTCGTCTACTCTACTGTGTTTCCTATAGGGCCAGAACAGTGAATTTGCTCAGAACAAAAAAACTGTGCTTCCTACACACACGGGCCATATCTAGTTCAACTGTGCTTAGGAAAGTAACAAGAACAGTATATCCTCTTCCGTCCAATACACTGTACTTGCTGGGAACAGATGGGAGTGCTATTTGCTCTGAGTATGGCAAAGGGAGCGCAATAGTGACTTTCCTTACCAGAAAACAACTCTTGGACTTAGGACCAAAAACTGCATGAGATTCAACTCCATTTAGGACTGGGAAACAAACGCTAGCTCACCTTACAAGAAACACACTCTGCTTTTGAGAAAAGAGCACTCTTCTACTCTACTGTGTTTCCTATAGGGCCAGAACAGTGAGCTTGCTCAGAACAAAAGAACTGTGCTTCCTACACACACGGGCCACATCTAGTTCAACTCGGCTTAAGAAACTGACAAGAACAGTAGCTCCTCTTCAGTCCAATACACTGTACTTGCTGGGAGCAGACGCGAGTGCTATTTTCACTGTGTATGGCAATGGGAGCGCAATAGTGACTCTTCTTACCAGAAAACAACTCTTGCTGGTAGGACCAGAAACTACATGGGATTCAACTCCGTTTCTGACTGGGAAACAAACACTAGCTAGCCTTACAAGAAACACACTCTGCTTTTGAGAAAAGAGCACTCTTCTACTCTACTGTGTTTCCTATAGGGCCAGAACATTGAGCTTGCTCAGAAAAAAAGAACTGTGTTTCCTACACACACGGGCCATATCTAGTTCAACTCTGCTTAGGAAACTGACAAGAACAGTAGATCCTCTTCTGTCCAATACACTGTACTTGCTGGGAACATACGAGAGTGCTATTTGCACTGTGTATGGCAGTGGGAGCACAATAGTGACTCTTCTTACCAGAAAACAACTCTTGCTCATAGGACCAGAAACTGCATGTGATTCAACTCCATTTAGGACTGGGAAACAAACGCTAGCTTGCCTTACAAGAAACACACTCTGCTTTTGAGAAAAGAGCACTCTTCTACTCTAATGTGTTTCCTATAGTGCCAGAATAGTGAGCTTGCTCAGAACTAAAGAACTGTGCTTCCTACACACACGGGCCACATCTAGTTCAACTCTGCTTAGGAAAATGACAAGAACAGTAGCTCCTCTTCAGTCGAATACACTGTACTTGCTGGGAGCAGACGTGAGTGCTACTTTCACAGTGTATGGCAATGGGAGCGCAATAGTGACTCTTCTTACAAGAAAACAACTCTTGCTCGTAGGACAAGAAACTGCATGGGATTCAACTCCGTTTCTGACTGGGAAACAAACACTAGCTACCCTTACAAGAAACACACTCTACTTTTGAGAAAAGAGCACTTTTCTACTCTACTGTGTTTCCTTTGGCGTCCAAACAGTGAGCTTGCTCAGAACAAAAGAACTGTGCTTCCTACACACATGGGTCATATCTAGTTCAACTTTGCTTAGGAAACTGACAAGAACAGTATCTCCTCTTATTTCCAGTACACTGAACAGACGCGAGTGCTATTCGCACTGTGTATGGCTAAGGGAGCGCAATAGTGACTTTACTTACGAGAAAACAACTCTTGCTCCTAGGACCAGAAACTGCATGGGATTCAACTCCATTTAGGACTGGGAAAGAAACACTAGCTCGCCTTACAAGAAACAAACTCTGCTTTTGAGAAAAGAGCACTCGTCTACTCTACTGTGTTTCCTATAGGGCCAGAACAGTGAGCTTGCTCAGAACAAAAAAACTGTGCTTCCTACACACACGGGCCATATCTAGTTCAACTGTGCTTAGGAAAGTGACAAGAACAGTATATCCTCTTCCGTCCAATACACTGTACTTGCTGGGAACAGATGGGAGTGCTATTTGCTCTGAGTATGGCAAAGGGAGCGCAATAGTGACTTTCCTTACCAGAAAACAACTCTTGGTCTTAGGACCAAAAACTGCATGAGATTCAACTCCATTTAGGACTGGGAAACAAACGCTAGCTCACCTTACAAGAAACACACTCTGCTTTTGAGAAAAGAGCACTCTTCTACTCTACTGTGTTTTCTGTAGGGCCAGAACAGTGAGCTTGCTCAGAACAAAAGAACTGTGCTTCCTACACACACGGGCCACATCTAGTTCAACTTGGCTTAAGAAACTGACAAGAACAGTAGCTCCTCTTCAGTCCAATACACTGTACTTGCTGGGAGCAGACGCGAGTGCTATTTTCACTGTGTATGGCTATGGGAGCGCAATAGTGACTCTTCTTACCAGAAAACAACTCTTGCTGGTAGGACCAGAAACTACATGGGATTCAACTCCGTTTCTGACTGGGAAACAAACACTAGCTAGCCTTACAAGAAACACACTCTGCTTTTGAGAAAAGAGCACTCTTCTACTCTACTGTGTTTCCTATGGTGTCTGAGCAGTGAGCTTGCTCAGTAAAAAAGAACTGTGCTTCCTACACACACGGGCCATATCTAGTTCAACTCTGCTTAGGAAACTGACAAGAGCAGTAGCTCCTCTTCTGTCCAATACACTGTACTTGCTGGGAACAGACGCGAGTGCTAATTGCACTGTGTATGGCAATGGGAGCATAATAGTGACTCTTCTTACCAGAAAACAACTCTTGCTTGTAGGAACAGAAAGTGCATGTGATTCAACTCCATTTAGGACTGGGAAACAAATGGGAGCTCGCCTTACAAGAAACACACTCTGCTTTGGGAAAAGAGCACGCTTCTACTCTACTGTGATTCCTAAATTGCCAGAACAGTGAGCTTGCTCATAACAAAAGAACTGTGCTTATTACACACGGGCCATATCTAGTTCAACTCTGCTTAGGAAACTGACAAGAACAGTAGCTCCTCTGCACTCCAATACACTGTACACGCTGGGAACAGACGCGATTGCTATTTGCAATGTGTATGGCATCGGGAGCACAATAGTGACACTTCTTACCAGAAAACAACTCTTGCTCCTAGAACCAGAAACTGCATGTGATTCAACTCCATTTAGGACTGGGAAACAAACGCTAGCTCGCCTTACAAGAAACACACTCTGCTTTTGAGAAAAGAGCAGTCTTCTACTCTACTGTGTTTCCTATAAGGCCAGAACAGTTAGCTTGCTCAGAACAAAAGAACTGTGCTTCCTACACACATGGGCCATATCTAGTTCAACTCTGCTTAGGAAACTGACAAGAACAGTAGCTCCTCTTCAGTCCAATACAGTGTACTAGCTGGGAACAGACGCGAGTGCTATTTGCACTATGTATGGCAATGGGAGCGAATAGTGACTCTTCTTACCAGAAAACAACTCTTGCTCGTAGGACCAGAAACTGCATGGGATTCAACTCCATTTCTGACTAGGTAACAAACACTAGCTAGCCTTACAAGAAACACACTCTGCTTTTGAGAAAAGAGCACTCTTCTACTCTACTGTGTTTCCTATGGTGTCCGAACAGTGAGCTTCCTCAGAATAAAAGAACTGTGCTTCCTACACACACGGGCCATATCTAGTTCAACTCTGCTTAGGAAACTGACAAGAACAGTAGCTCCTCTTCAGTCCACTACAGTGTACTTGCTGGGAACAGACGTGAGTGCTATTTGCACTGTGGATGGCAAGGGAGCGCAATAGTGACTCTTCTTACCAGAAAAAATTCTTGCTCATAGGAACAGAAACTACATGTGATTCAACTCCATTTAGGACTGGGAAACAAACGCTAGCTCACCTTATGAGAAACACACTCTGCTTTTGAGAAAAGAGCACTCTTCTACTCTACTGTGTTTCCTATGGTGTCCGAACAGTGAAGTTGCTCAGAAGAAAAGAACTGTGCTTCCTACACAGACGGGCCACATCTAGTTCAACTCTGCTTAGGAAACTGACAAGAACAGTAGCTCCTCTTCATTCTAATACACTGTAATTGTTGGGAACAGACGCGAGTGCTATTTGCACTGTGTATGGCAATGGGAGCGCAATAGTGACTCTTCTTACCAGAAAACAACTCTTGCTTGTAGGACCACAAACTGCATGTGACTCAACTCCATTTAGGACTGGGAAACAAACGCTAGCTTGCCTTACAAAATACACACTCTGCTTTTTAGAAAAAAGCACTCTTCTACTCTACTGTGTTTCCTACAGGGCCAGAACAGTGAGCTTGCTCAGAACAAAAGAACTGTGCTTCCTACACACACGGCCATATCTAGTTAAATTCTGCTTAGGAAACTGACAAGAACAGTAGCTCCTCTTCAGTCCAATACACTGTACTTGCTGGGAACAGACGCCAGTGCTATTTGCACTGTGTATGTCAAGGGAGCGCAATAGTGACTCTTCTTACCAGAAAAAAAACCCTTGCTCATAGGAACAGAAACTGCATGTGATTCAACTCCATTTAGGATTGGTAAACAATCGCTAGCTCACCTTATGAGAAACACACTATGCTTTTGAGAAAAGGGCACTCTTCTACTCTACTGTGTTTCCCATGGTGTCCGAACAGTGAGCTTGCTCAGAACAAAAGAACTGTGCTTCCTACACACATGGACCATATCTAGTTCAACTCTGCTTAGGAAACTGACAAGAACAGTAGATCCTCTTCAGTCCAATACACTGTACTTGCTGGGAACAGACGCAAGTGCTATTTGTACTGTGTATGTCAATGGGAGCGCAATAGTGACTCTTCTTACCAGAAAACCACTCCTGGTAGTGGGACCAGAAACTGCATGTGACTCAACATCATTTAGGACTGGGAAACAAACGCTAGCTCGCATTACGAGAAACACACTCTGCTTTTTTAGAAAAGAGCACTCTTCTACTCTTCTGTGTTTCCTATGGTGTCCGAACAGTGAGCTTGCTCAGAACAAAAAAACTGTGCTTTCCTACAAACACGGTCCATATCTAGTTCAACTCTGTTTAGGAAACTGACAAGAACAGTACATCCTCTTCAGTCCAATACACTGTACTTGATGGGAACAAACGCGAGTTCTATTTGCACTGTGTACGGCAATGGGTGCTCATTAGTGACTCTTCTTAACAGAAAACAACTCTTGCTCGTAGGACCACAAACTGCATGTGACTCATCTCCATTTAGGACTGGGAAACAAACGCTAGCTCGCCTTACAAGAAACACACTCTGCTTTTGAGAAAAGAGCACTCTTCTACTCTACTGTGTTTCCTATAGGGCCAGAATAGTGAGCTTGCTCAGAACAAAAGAACTGTGCTTCCAACACACACGGCCATATCTAGTTCAACTCTGCTTAAGAAACTGAAAACAACCATAGATCCTTTACAGTCCAATACACTGTACATGCTGGGAACCGACGCCAGTGCTATTTGCCCTGTGTATGACAATGGGAGCGCAATAGTGACTCTTCTTACCAGGAAACAACTCTTGCTCATAGGACCAGAAACTGCATATGATTCAACTCCATTTCTGACTGGGAAACAAACACTAGCTCATCTTATAAGAAACACACTCAGCTTTTGAGAAAAGAGCACTCTTCTACTCTACAGTGTTTCCTATAGGGCCAGAACAGTGAGCTTGCTCAGAACAAAAGAACTGTGCTTCCTACACACACGGGCCATATCTAGTTCAACTCTGCTTAGGAAACTGACAAGAACAGTAGCTCCTCTTCAGTCCAATACACTGTACTTGCTGGGAACAGACGCGAGTGCTATTTGCACTGTGTATGGCAATGGGAGCGCAATGGTGACTCTTCTTACCAGAAAACAACTCTTGCTCGTAGGACAAGAAACTGCATGGGATTCAACTCCATTTCTGACTTGGAAACAAACACTAGCTCGCCTTACAAGAAACACACTCTGCTTTTGAGAAAAGAGCACTCTTCTACTCTACTGTGTTTCCTATGTTGTCCGAACAGTGAGCTTGCTCAGAACAAAAGAAATGTGCTTCCTACACACACGGGCCATATCTAGTTCAACTCTGCTTAGGAAACTGACAAGAACAATAGATCCTCTTCCGTCCAATACAATGTACTTGCTGGGAACATAAGCGAGTGCTCTTTGCACTGTGTTTGGCAATGGGAGCTCAATAGTGACTCTTCTTACCAGAAAACAACTCTTGCTCGTAGGACCAGAAACTTCATGTGACTCAACTCCATTTAGGACTGGGAAACAAACGCTAGCTCGCCATACAAGAGACACACTCTGCTTTTGAGAAAAGAGCACTCTTCTCCTCTACTGTGTTTCCTATAGGGCCAGAACAGTCAGCTTGCTCAGAACAAAAGAACTGTGCTTCCTACACACAGGGGCCGTATCTAATTCAACTCTGCTTAGGAAAGTGACAAGAACAGTAGCTCCTCTTCAGGCCTATACACTGTACATGCTGGGAACAGATGCCAGTGCTATTTGCCCTGTAATGACAATGGGAGCACAATAATGACTCTTCTTACCTCGAAACAACTCTTGCTCGTAGTACCAGAAACTGCATGTGATTCAACTTCATTTAAAACTGGGAAACAAACGCTAGCTCGCCTTACAAGAAACACACTCTGCTTTTGAGAAAAGAGCACTCTTCTACTCTACTGTGTTTCCTTTGGGGTCCGAAAAGTGAGCTTGCTCAGAAAAAAGAACTGTGCTTCCTACACACACGGGCCATATCTAGTTAAACTCTGCTTAGGAAACTGACAAGAACAGTAGCTCCTCTTCAGTCCAATACACTGTACTTGCTGGAAACAGACTCGAGTGCTATTTGCACTGTGTATGGCAATGGGAGCACAATAATGACTTTCCTTATCAGAAAACAACTCTTGCTCGTAGGACCAAAAACTGCATGTGATTCAACTCCATTTAGGACTGGGAAACAAACCCTAGCTCGCCTAACAAGAAACACACTCTGCTTTTGAGAAAAGAGCACTCTTCTACGCTATTGTGTTTCCCATATGGCCAGAATAGAGAGCTTGCTCAAAACAAAAGAACTGTGCTTCCTACACACACTGCCATATCTAGTTCAATTCTGCTTAGGAAACTGACAAGAACAGTAGATTCTCTTCAGTACGATACACTGTACATGCTGGGAACAGATGCCAGTGCTCTTTGACCTGTGTATGACAAGGGACGCGCAATAGTGACTCTTCTTACCAGAAAACAACTCTTGGTCATAGGACCAGAAACTGCATTTGATAGAACTCCACTTAGGACTGGGAAACAAACGCTAGCTCTCCTAACAAGAAACACACTCTGCTTTTGAGAAAAGAGCACTCTTCTACTCTAATGTGTTTCCTGTAGGGCCAGAAGAGTGAGCTTGCTCAGAACAAATGAACTGTGCTTCCTACACGCACGGGCCATATCTAGTTCAACTATGCTTAGGAAACTGACAAGAACAGTAGCTCCTCTTCAGTCCAACACACTGTACTTGCTGGGAAAAGAAACGAGTGCTATTTGCACTGTGAATGGCAATTGGAGCGCAATAGTGACTCTTCTTACCAGAAAACAACTCTTGCTCGTAGGACCAAAAACTGCATGTGATTCAACTCCATTTAGGACTGGGAAACAAACGCTAGCTCCCCTTAGAAGAAACACACTCTGCTTTTGAGAAAAGAGCACTCTACTACTCTACTGTGTTTCCTAAAGGGCCAGAACAGTGAGCTTGCTCAAAACAAAAGAACTGTGCTTCCTACACACACGGGCCATATCTAGTTCAACTCTGGTTAGGAAACTGAGAAGAACAGTATCTCCTCTTCTTTCCAATACAGTGTACTTGCTGGGAGCAGACGCGAGTGCTATTTGCACTGTGTATGGCTAAGGGAGCACAGTAGTGACTTTCCTAACCAGAAAACAACTCTTGCTCGTAGGACCAAAAAGTGCATGTGATTCAACTTTATTTAGGACTGGGAAACAAACGCTAGCTCCCCTTACAAGAAACACACTCTGCTTATGAGAAAAGAGCACTCTTCTACTCTACTGTGTTTCCTATTGGGCCAGAATAGTGAGCTTGCTAAGAACTAAAGAACTGTGCTTCCTACACACACGGGCCACATCTAGTTCAACTCTGCATAGGAAACTGACAAGAAGAGTAGCTCCTCTTCAGTCCAATACACTGTACTTGCTGGGAGCAGACGCGAGTGCTCTTTGCACTGTGTATGGCAATGGGAGCGCTATAGTGACTATTCTTACCAGAAAACAACTCTTGCTCATAGGACCAGAAACTGCATATGATTCAACTCCATTTCTGACTGGGAAACAAACACTAGCTCATCTTCTAAGAAACACACTCAGCTTTTGAGAAAAGAGCACTCTTCTACTCTACAGTGTTTCCTATAGGGCCAGAACAGTGAGCTTGCTCAGAACAAAAGAACTGTGCTTCCTACACACACGGGCCATATCTAGTTCAACTCTGCTTAGGAAACTGACAAGAACAGTAGCTCCTCTTCAGTCCAATACACTGTACTTGCTGGGAACAGACGCGAGTGCTATTTGCACTGTGTATGGCAATGGGAGCGCAATGGTGACTCTTCTTACCAGAAAACAACTCTTGCTCGTAGGACCAGAAACTGCATGGGATTCAACTCCATTTCTGACTTGGAAACAAACACTAGCTCGCCTTACAAGAAACACACTCTGCTTTTGAGAAAAGAGCACTCTTCTACTCTACTGTGTTTCCTATGTTGTCCGAACAGTGAGCTTGCTCAGAACAAAAGAAATGTGCTTCCTACACACACGGGCCATATCTAGTTCAACTCTGCTTAGGAAACTGACAAGAACAATAGATCCTCTTCCGTCCAATACAATGTACTTGCTGGGAACATAAGCGAGTGCTCTTTGCACTGTGTTTGGCAATGGGAGCTCAATAGTGACTCTTCTTACCAGAAAACAACTCTTGCTCGTAGGACCAGAAACTTCATGTGACTCAACTCCATTTAGGACTGGGAAACAAACGCTAGCTCGCCATACAAGAGACACACTCTGCTTTTGAGAAAAGAGCACTCTTCTCCTCTACTGTGTTTCCTATAGGGCCAGAACAGTCAGCTTGCTCAGAACAAAAGAACTGTGCTTCCTACACACAGGGGCCGTATCTAATTCAACTCTGCTTAGGAAAGTGACAAGAACAGTAGCTCCTCTTCAGGCCTATACACTGTACATGCTGGGAACAGATGCCAGTGCTATTTGCCCTGTAATGACAATGGGAGCACAATAATGACTCTTCTTACCTCGAAACAACTCTTGCTCGTAGTACCAGAAACTGCATGTGATTCAACTTCATTTAAAACTGGGAAACAAACGCTAGCTCGCCTTACAAGAAACACACTCTGCTTTTGAGAAAAGAGCACTCTTCTACTCTACTGTGTTTCCTTTGGGGTCCAAAAAGTGAGCTTGCTCAGAAAAAAGAACTGTGCTTCCTACACACACGGGCCATATCTAGTTAAAATCTGCTTAGGAAACTGACAAGAACAGTAGCTCCTCTTCAGTCCAATACACTGTACTTGCTGGAAACAGACTCGAGTGCTATTTGCACTGTGTATGGCAATGGGAGCACAATAATGACTTTCCTTATCAGAAAACAACTCTTGCTCGTAGGACCAAAAACTGCATGTGATTCAACTCCATTTAGGACTGGGAAACAAACCCTAGCTCGCCTAACAAGAAACACACTCTGCTTTTGAGAAAAGAGCACTCTTCTACGCTATTGTGTTTCCTATATGGCCAGAATAGAGAGCTTGCTCAAAACAAAAGAACTGTGCTTCCTACACACACTGCCATATCTAGTTCAATTCTGCTTAGGAAACTGACAAGAACAGTAGATTCTCTTCAGTACGATACACTGTACATGCTGGGAACAGATGCCAGTGCTCTTTGACCTGTGTATGACAAGGGACGCGCAATAGTGACTCTTCTTACCAGAAAACAACTCTTGGTCATAGGACCAGAAACTGCATTTGATAGAACTCCACTTAGGACTGGGAAACAAACCCTAGCTCTCCTAACAAGAAACACACTCTGCTTTTGAGAAAAGAGCACTCTTCTACTCTAATGTGTTTCCTGTAGGGCCAGAAGAGTGAGCTTGCTCAGAACAAATGAACTGTGCTTCCTACACGCACGGGCCATATCTAGTTCAACTATGCTTAGGAAACTGACAAGAACAGTAGCTCCTCTTCAGTCCAACACACTGTACTTGCTGGGAAAAGAAACGAGTGCTATTTGCACTGTGAATGGCAATTGGAGCGCAATAGTGACTCTTCTTACCAGAAAACAACTCTTGCTCGTAGGACCAAAAACTGCATGTGATTCAACTCCATTTAGGACTGGGAAACAAACGCTAGCTCCCCTTAGAAGAAACACACTCTGCTTTTGAGAAAAGAGCACTCTACTACTCTACTGTGTTTCCTAAAGGGCCAGAACAGTGAGCTTGCTCAAAACAAAAGAACTGTGCTTCCTACACACACGGGCCATATCTAGTTCAACTCTGGTTAGGAAACTGAGAAGAACAGTATCTCCTCTTCTTTCCAATACAGTGTACTTGCTGGGAGCAGACGCGAGTGCTATTTGCACTGTGTATGGCTAAGGGAGCACAGTAGTGACTTTCCTAACCAGAAAACAACTCTTGCTCGTAGGACCAAAAAGTGCATGTGATTCAACTTTATTTAGGACTGGGAAACAAACGCTAGCTCCCCTTACAAGAAACACACTCTGCTTATGAGAAAAGAGCACTCTTCTACTCTACTGTGTTTCCTTTTGGGCCAGAATAGTGAGCTTGCTAAGAACTAAAGAACTGTGCTTCCTACACACACGGGCCACATCTAGTTCAACTCTGCTTAGGAAACTGACAAGAAGAGTAGCTCCTCTTCAGTCCAATACACTGTACTTGCTGGGAGCAGACGCGAGTGCCCTTTGCACTGTGTATGGCAATGGGAGCGCTATAGTGACTATTCTTACCAGAAAACAACTCTTGCTCTTAGGACCAGAAACTGCATGGGATTCAACTCTGTGTCTGACTGGGAAACAAACACTAGCTCGCCTTACAAGAAAAATACTCTGCTTTTGAGAAAAGAGCACTCGCCTATTATACTGTGTTTCCTATTGGGACCGAACAGTGAGCTTGCTCAGAACAAAAAAACTGTGCTTCCTACACACACCGGCCACATCTAGTTTAACTCTACTTAGGAAACTGACAAGAACAGTAGCTCCTCTTCATTCTAATAAAGTGTAATTGCTGGGAATAAACGCGAGTGCTATTTGCACTGTGTATGGCAATGGGAGTGCAATAGTGACTCTTCTTACCAGAAAACAACTCTTGCTTGTAGGACCAGAAACTGCATGGGATTCAACTCCATTTAGGACTGGGAAACAAACACTAGCTCGCCTTACAAGAAACACACTCTGCTTTTGAGAAAAGAGCACTCTTCTACTCTACTGTGTTTCCTATGTGGTCCAAACAGTGACCTTGCTGAGAACAAAAGAACTGTGCTTCCTGCACAGGGGCCATATCTAGTTCAACTCTGCTTAGGAAACTAACAAGAACAGTTGCTTCTCTTCAGTCCAATACACTGTACTTGCTGGGAACAGACTCGAGTGCTATTTGCACTGTGTATGGCAATGGGAGCATAATAGTGACTCTTCTTACCACCAAACAACTCTTGCTTGTAGGACCAAAAAGTGCATGTGATTCAACTCCATTTAGGACTGGGAAACAAATGCTAGCTCGCCTTAAAAGAAACACACTCTGCTTTTGAGAAAAGAGCATGCTTCTACTCTGCTGTGATTCCTATAGGGCCAGAACAGTGAGCTTGCTCAGAACAAAAGAACTGTGCTTATTACACACGGGCCATATCTAGTTCAACTCTGCTTAGGAAACTGACAAGAACAGTAGATCCTCTTCAGTTTAATACACTGTAATTGCTGAGAACAGACGCCAGTGCTATTTGCCCTGTGAATGACAATGGGAGCACAATAGTGACTCTTCTTACCAGAAAACAACTCTTGCTCATAGGACCAGAAACTGCATGGGATTCAACTCCATTTCTGACTAGGAAACAAAAACTAGCTAGCCTTACAAGAAACATACTCTGCTTTTGAGAAAAGAGCACTCTTCTACTCTACTGTGTTTCCTTTGGGGTCCAAACAGTGAGCTTGCTCAGAAATAAAGAACTGTGCTTCCTACACACACGGGCCACATCTAGTTCAACTCTGCTTAGGAAACTGACAAGAACAGTAGCTCCTCTTCAGTCCAATACACTGTACTTGCTGGGAGCAGAGGCGAGTGCTATTTTCACTGTGTATGGCAATGGGAGCGCAATAGTGACTCTTCTTACCAGAAAACAACTCTTGCTCGTAGGACAAGAAACTGCATGGGATTCAACTCCGTTTCTGACTGGGAAACAAACACTAGCTAGCCTTACAAGAAACACACTCTGCTTTTGAGAAAAGAGCACTTTTCTACTCTACTGTGTTTCCTTTGGGGTCCAAACAGTGAGCTTGTTCAGAACAAAAGAACTGTGCTTCCTACACACACGGGCCATATCTAGTTCAACTCTGCTTAGGAAACTGACAAGAACAGTAGCTTCTCTTCAGTCAAATACACTGTACTTCTTGGGAACAAACGCGAGTGCTATTTGCACTGTGTATGAAAATGGGAGCTCAATAGTGACTCTTCTTACCAGAAAACAACACTTGCCTGTAGGACCAGAAACTGCATGTGATTCAACTCCATTTAGGACTGGGAAACAAACGCTAGCTTACCTTACATTTAACACACTATGCTTTTGAGAAAAGAGCACTCTACTATTCTACTGTGTTTGCTATAGGGCCAGAACAGTGAGCTTGCTCAGAACAAAAGAACTGTGCTTTCCTACAAACACGGGCCATATCTAGTTCAACTCTGCTTAGGAAACTGACAAGAACAGTATCTCCTCTTCTTTCCAATACACTGTACTTGCTGGGAACAGACGCGAGTGCTATTTGCACTGTGTATGGCTAAGGGAGCACAATAGTGACTTTCCTAACCAGAAAACAACTCTTGCTCGTAGGACAAAAAACTGCATGTGATTCAACTCTATTTAGGACTGGGAAACAAACGCTAGCTCGCCTTACAAGAAACCCACTCTGCTTATGAGAAAAGAGCACCCTTCTACTCTACTGTGTTTCCTAAAGGGCCAGAATAGTGAGCTTGCTCAGAACTAAAGAACTGTGCTTCCTACACACACGGGCCACATCTAGTTCAACTCTGCTTAGGAAACTGACAAGAACAGTAGCTCCTCTTCATTCCAATACACTGTACTTGCTGGGAGCAGACGCGAGTGCTATTTGCACTGTGTATGGCAATGGGAGCACAATAGTGACTCTTCTTACCAGAAAACAACTCTTGCTTGTAGGACCAGAAACTTCATGTGACTAAACTCCATTTAGGACTGGGAAACAAACACTAGCTAGCCTTACAAGAAACACACTCTGCTTTTGAGAAAAGAGCACTCTTCTACTCTACTGTGTTTCCTATAGGGCCAGAACATTGAGCTTGCTCAGAAAAAAAGAACTGTGTTTCCTACACACACGGGCCATATCTAGTTCAACTCTGCTTAGGAAACTGACAAGAACAGTAGATCCTCTTCTGTCCAATACACTGTACTTGCTGGGAACATACGAGAGTGCTATTTGCACTGTGTATGGCAGTGGGAGCACAATAGTGACTCTTCTTACCAGAAAACAACTCTTGCTCATAGGACCAGAAACTGCATGTGATTCAACTCCATTTAGGACTGGGAAACAAACGCTAGCTTGCCTTACAAGAAACACACTCTGCTTTTGAGAAAAGAGCACTCTTCTACTCTAATGTGTTTCCTATAGTGCCAGAATAGTGAGCTTGCACAGAACTAAAGAACTGTGCTTCCTACACACACGGGCCACATCTAGTTCAACTCTGCTTAGGAAAATGACAAGAACAGTAGCTCCTCTTCAGTCGAATACACTGTACTTGCTGGGAGCAGACGTGAGTGCTACTTTCACAGTGTATGGCAATGGGAGCGCAATAGTGACTCTTCTTACAAGAAAACAACTCTTGCTCGTAGGACAAGAAACTGCATGGGATTCAACTCCGTTTCTGACTGGGAAACAAAAACTAGCTAGCCTTACAAGAAACACACTCTACTTTTGAGAAAAGAGCACTTTTCTACTCTACTGTGTTTCCTTTGGCGTCCAAACAGTGAGCTTGCTCAGAACAAAAGAACTGTGCTTCCTACACACATGGGTCATATCTAGTTCAACTTTGCTTAGGAAACTGACAAGAACAGTATCTCCTCTTATTTCCAGTACACTGAACAGACGCGAGTGCTATTCACACTGTGTATGGCTAAGGGAGCGCAATAGTGACTTTACTTACGAGAAAACAACTCTTGCTCCTAGGACCAGAAACTGCATGGGATTCAACTCCACTTAGGACTGGGAAAGAAACACTAGCTCGCCTTACAAGAAACAAACTCTGCTTTTGAGAAAAGAGCACTCGTCTACTCTACTGTGTTTCCTATAGGGCCAGAACAGTGAATTTGCTCAGAACAAAAAAACTGTGCTTCCTACACACACGGGCCATATCTAGTTCAACTGTGCTTAGGAAAGTGACAAGAACAGTATATCCTCTTCCGTCCAATACACTGTACTTGCTGGGAACAGATGGGAGTGCTATTTGCTCTGAGTATGGCAAAGGGAGCGCAATAGTGATTTTCCTTACCAGAAAACAACTCTTGGACTTAGGACCAAAAACTGCATGAGATTCAACTCCATTTAGGACTGGAAAACAAACGCTAGCTCACCTTACAAGAAACACACTCTGCTTTTGAGAAAAGAGCACTCTTCTACTCTACTGTGTTTCCTATAGGGCCAGAACAGTGAGCTTGCTCAGAACAAAAGAACTGTGCTTCCTACACACACGGGCCACATCTAGTTCAACTCGGCTTAAGAAACTGACAAGAACAGTAGCTCCTCTTCAGTCCAATACACTGTACTTGCTGGGAGCAGACGTGAGTGCTATTTTCACTGTGTATGGCAATGGGAGCGCAATAGTGACTCTTCTTACCAGAAAACAACTCTTGCTGGTAGGACCAGAAACTACATGGGATTCAACTCCGTTTCTGACTGGGAAACAAACACTAGCTAGCCTTACAAGAAACACACTCTGCTTTTGAGAAAAGAGCACTCTTCTACTCTACTGTGTTTCCTATAGGGCCAGAACATTGAGCTTGCTCAGAAAAAAAGAACTGTGTTTCCTACACACACGGGCCATATCTATTTCAACTCTGCTTAGGAAACTGACAAGAACAGTAGATCCTCTTCTGTCCAATACACTGTACTTGCTGGGAACATACGAGAGTGCTATTTGCACTGTGTATGGCAGTGGGAGCACAATAGTGACTCTTCTTACCAGAAAACAACTCTTGCTCATAGGACCAGAAACTGCATGTGATTCAACTCCATTTAGGACTGGGAAACAAACGCTAGCTTGCCTTACAAGAAACACACTCTGCTTTTGAGAAAAGAGCACTCTTCTACTCTAATGTGTTTCCTATAGTGCCAGAATAGTGAGCTTGCTCAGAACTAAAGAACTGTGCTTCCTACACACACGGGCCACATCTAGTTCAACTCTGCTTAGGAAAATGACAAGAACAGTAGCTCCTCTTCAGTCGAATACACTGTACTTGCTGGGAGCAGACGTGAGTGCTACTTTCACAGTGTATGGCAATGGGAGCGCAATAGTGACTCTTCTTACAAGAAAACAACTCTTGCTCGTAGGACAAGAAACTGCATGGGATTCAACTCCGTTTCTGACTGGGAAACAAAAGCTAGCTAGCCTTACAAGAAACACACTCTACTTTTGAGAAAAGAGCACTTTTCTACTCTACTGTGTTTCCTTTGGCGTCCAAACAGTGAGCTTGCTCAGAACAAAAGAACTGTGCTTCCTACACACATGGGTCATATCTAGTTCAACTTTGCTTAGGAAACTGACAAGAACAGTATCTCCTCTTATTTCCAGTACACTGAACAGACGCGAGTGCTATTCGCACTGTGTATGGCTAAGGGAGCGCAATAGTGACTTTACTTACGAGAAAACAACTCTTGCTCCTAGGACCAGAAACTGCATGGGATTCAACTCCATTTAGGACTGGGAAAGAAACACTAGCTCGCCTTACAAGAAACAAACTCTGCTTTTGAGAAAAGAGCACTCGTCTACTCTACTGTGTTTCCTATAGGGCCAGAACAGTGAGCTTGCTCAGAACAAAAAAACTGTGCTTCCTACACACACTGGCCATATCTAGTTCAACTGTGCTTAGGAAAGTGACAAGAACAGTATATCCTCTTCCGTCCAATACACTGTACTTGCTGGGAACAGATGGGAGTGCTATTTGCTCTGAGTATGGCAAAGGGAGCGCAATAGTGACTTTCCTTACCAGAAAACAACTCTTGGACTTAGGACCAAAAACTGCATGAGATTCAACTCCATTTAGGACTGGGAAACAAACGCTAGCTCGCCTTACAAGAAACACACTCTGCTTTTGAGAAAAGAGCAGTCTTCTACTCTACTGTGTTTCCTATAGGGCCAGAACAGTGAGCTTGCTCAGAACAAAAGAACTGTGCTTCCTACACACATGGGCCATATCTAGTTCAACTCTGCTTAGGAAACTGACAAGAACAGTAGCTCCTCTTCAGTCCAATAGAGTGTACTAGCTGGGAACAGACGCGAGTGCTATTTGCACTATGTATGGCAATGGGAGCGAATAGTGACTCTTCTTACCAGAAAACAACTCTTGCTCGTAGGACCAGAAACTGCATGGGATTCAACTCCATTTCTGACTAGGTAACAAACACTAGCTGGCCTTACAAGAAACACACTCTGCTTTTGAGAGAAGAGCACTCTTCTACTCTACTGTGTTTCCTATGGTGTCCGAACAGTGAGCTTCCTCAGAATAAAAGAACTGTGCTTCCTACACACACGGGCCATATCTAGTTCAACTCTGCTTAGGAAACTGACAAGAACAGTAGCTCCTCCTCAGTCCACTACAGTGTACTTGCTGGGAACAGACGTGAGTGCTATTTGCAATGTGGATGGCAAGGGAGCGCAATAGTGACTCTTCTTACCAGAAAAAATTCTTGCTCATAGGAACAGAAACTACATGTGATTCAACTCCATTTAGGACTGGGAAACAAACGCTAGCTCACCTTATGAGAAACACACTCTGCTTTTGAGAAAAGAGCACTCTTCTACTCTACTGTGTTTCCTATGGTGTCCGAACAGTGAGCTTGCTCAGAAGAAAAGAACTGTGCTTCCTACACACAGGGCCATATCTAGTTCAACTCCGCATAGGAAAATGACAAGAACAGTAGCTCCTCTTCAGTCCAATACACTGTACTTGCTGGGAACAGACACGAGTGCTATTTGCACTGTGTATGGCAAAGGGAGCGCAATAGTGACTCTTCTTACCAGAAAACAACTCTTGCTCGTAGGACCACAAACTGCATGTGACTCAACTCCATTTAGGACTGGGAAACAAACGCTAGCTTGCCTTACAAAATACAGACTCTGCTTTTTAGAAAAAAGCACTCTTCTACTCTACTGTGTTTCCTACAGGGCCAGAACAGTGAGCTTGCTCAGAACAAAAGAACTGTGCTTCCTACACACACAGCCATATCTAGTTAAATTCTGCTTAGGAAACTGACAAGAACAGTAGCTCCTCTTCAGTCCAATACACTGTACTTGCTGGGAACAGACGCCAGTGCTATTTGCACTGTGTATGGCAAGGGAGCGCAATAGTGACTCTTCTTACCAGAAAAAAAACCCTTGCTCATAGGAACAGAAACTGCATGTGATTCAACTCCATTTAAGATTGGTAAACAATCGCTAGCTCACCTTATGAGAAACACACTATGCTTTTGAGAAAAGAGCACTCTTCTACTCTACTGTGTTTCCCATGGTGTCCGAACAGTGAGCTTGCTCAGAACAAAAGAACTGTGCTTCCTACACACATGGACCATATCTAGTTCACCTCTGCTTAGGAAACTGACAAGAACAGTAGATCCTCTTCAGTCCAATACACTGTACTTGCTGGGAACAGACGCGAGTGCTATTTGTACTGTGTATGTCAATGGGAGCGCAATAGTGACTCTTCTTACCAGAAAACCACTCCTGGTAGTGGGACCAGAAACTGCATGTGACTCAACATCATTTAGGACTGGGAAACAAACGCTAGCTCGCATTACGAGAAACACACTCTGCTTTTTTAGAAAAGAGCACTCTTCTACTCTTCTGTGTTTCCTATGGTGTCCGAACAGTGAGCTTGCTCAGAACAAAAAAACTGTGCTTTCCTACAAACACGGTCCATATCTAGTTCAACTCTGCTTAGGAAACTGACAAGAACAGTACATCCTCTTCAGTCCAATACACTGTACTTGATGGGAACAAACGCGAGTTCTATTTGCACTGTGTATGGCAATGGGTGCTCATTAGTGACTCTTCTTAACAGAAAACAACTCTTGCTCGTAGGACCACAAACTGCATGTGACTCATCTCCATTTAGGACTGGGAAACAAACGCTAGCTCGCCTTACAAGAAACACACTCTGCTTTTGAGAAAAGAGCACTCTTCTACTCTACTGTGTTTCCTATAGGGCCAGAATAGTGAGCTTGCTCAGAACAAAAGAACTGTGCTTCCAACACACACGGCCATATCTAGTTCAACTCTGCTTAAGAAACTGAAAACAACCATAGATCCTTTACAGTCCAATACACTGTACATGCTGGGAACCAACGCCAGTGCTATTTGCCCTGTGTATGACAATGGGAGCGCAATAGTGACTCTTCTTACCAGGAAACAACTCTTGCTCATAGGACCAGAAACTGCATATGATTCAACTCCATTTCTGACTGGGAAACAAACACTAGCTCATCTTATAAGAAACACACTCAGCTTTTGAGAAAAGAGCACTCTTCTACTCTACAGTGTTTCCTATAGGGCCAGAACAGTGAGCTTGCTCAGAACAAAAGAACTGTGCTTCCTACACACACGGGCCATATCTAGTTCAACTCTGCTTAGGAAACTGACAAGAACAGTAGCTCCTCTTCAGTCCAATACACTGTACTTGCTGGGAACAGACGCGAGTGCTATTTGCACTGTGTATGGCAATGGGAGCGCAATGGTGACTCTTCTTACCAGAAAACAACTCTTGCTCGTAGGACCAGAAACTGCATGGGATTCAACTCCATTTCTGACTTGGAAACAAACACTAGCTCGCCTTACAAGAAACACACTCTGCTTTTGAGAAAAGAGCACTCTTCTACTCTACTGTGTTTCCTATGTTGTCCGAACAGTGAGCTTGCTCAAAACAAAAGAAATGTGCTTCCTACACACACGGGCCATATCTAGTTCAACTCGGCTTAGGAAACTGACAAGAACAATAGATCCTCTTCCGTCCAATACAATGTACTTGCTGGGAACATAAGCGAGTGCTCTTTGCACTGTGTTTGGCAATGGGAGCTCAATAGTGACTCTTCTTACCAGAAAACAACTCTTGCTCGTAGGACCAGAAACTTCATGGAACTCAACTCCATTTAGGACTGGGAAACAAACGCTAGCTCGCCATACAAGAGACACACTCTGCTTTTGAGAAAAGAGCACTCTTCTACTCTACTGTGTTTCCTATAGGGCCAGAACAGTCAGCTTGCTCAGAACAAAAGAACTGTGCTTCCTACACACAGGGGCCGTATCTAATTCAACTCTGCTTAGGAAAGTGACAAGAACAGTAGCTCCTCTTCAGGCCTATACACTGTACATGCTGGGAACAGATGCCAGTGCTATTTGCCCTGTAATGACAATGGGAGCACAATAATGACTCTTCTTACCTCGAAACAACTCTTGCTCGTAGTACCAGAAACTGCATGTGATTCAACTTCATTTAAAACTGGGAAACAAACGCTAGCTCGCCTTACAAGAAACACACTCTGCTTTTGAGAAAAGAGCACTCTTCTACTCTACTGTGTTTCCTTTGGGGTCCGAAAAGTGAGCTTGCTCAGAAAAAAGAACTGTGCTTCCTACACACACGGGCCATATCTAGTTAAACTCTGCTTAGGAAACTGACAAGAAGAGTAGCTCCTCTTCAGTCCAATACACTGTACTTGCTGGAAACAGACTCGAGTGCTATTTGCACTGTGTATGGCAATGGGAGCACAATAATGACTTTCCTTATCAGAAAACAACTCTTGCTCGTAGGACCAAAAACTGCATGTGATTCAACTCCATTTAGGACTGGGAAACAAACCCTAGCTCGCCTAACAAGAAACACACTCTGCTTTTGAGAAAAGAGCACTCTTCTACGCTATTGTGTTTCCTATATGGCCAGAATAGAGAGCTTGCTCAAAACAAAAGAACTGTGCTTCCTACACACACTGCCATATCTAGTTCAATTCTGCTTAGGAAACTGACAAGAACAGTAGATTCTCTTCAGTACGATACACTGTACATGCTGGGAACAGATGCCAGTGCTCTTTGACCTGTGTATGACAAGGGACGCGCAATAGTGACTCTTCTTACCAGAAAACAACTCTTGGTCATAGGACCAGAAACTGCATTTGATAGAACTCCACTTAGGACTGGGAAACAAACCCTAGCTCGCCTAACAAGAAACACACTCTGCTTTTGAGAAAAGAGCACTCTTCTACTCTACTGTGTTTCCTATAGGGCCAGAACAGTGAGCTTGCTCAGAACAAAAAAACTGTGCTTCCTACACACATAGGCCATATCTAGTTCAACTCTGCTTAGGAAACTGACAAGAACAGTAGCTCTTCTTCAGTCCAATACACTGTACTTGCTGGGAACAGACGCGAGTGCTATTTGCACTGTGTATGGCAAAGGGAGCACAATAGTGACTCTTCTTACCAGAAAAAAAACTCTTGCTCTTAGGACCAGAAACTGCATGTGATTCAACTCCATTTAGGACTGGGAAACAAACACTAGCTCGCCTTACAAGAAACACACTCTGCTTTTGAGAAAAGAGCACTATTCTTCTCTACAGTGTTTCCTATAGGGCCAGAACAGTCAGCTTGCTCAGAACAAAAGAACTGTGCTTCCTACACACAGGGGCCATATCTAGTTCAACTCTGCTTAGAAAAATGAAAAGAACAGGAGCTCCTCTTCAGGCCAATACACTGTACATGCTGGGAACAGATGCAAGTGCTACTTGCCCTGTGTATGGCAAAGGGAGCGCAATAGTGACTCTTCTTACGAGAAAACAACTCTTGCTCGTAGGACCAGAAACTGCATGGGATTCAAATCCATTTCTGACTGGGAAACAAACACTAGCTCGCCTTACAAGAAACACACTCTGCTTTTGAGAAAAGAGCACTCTTCTACTCTAATGTGTTTCCTATATGGCCAGAACACAGAGCTTGCTCCGAACAAAAGAACTGTGCTTCCTACACACACGGGCCACATCTAGTTCAACTCTGCTTAGGAAACTGACAAGAACAGTAGCTCCTCTTCATTCTAATACACTGTAATTGTTGGGAACAGACGCGAGTGCTATTTGTACTGTGTATGTCAATGGGAGCGCAATAGTGACTCTTCTTACCTGAAAACAACTCTTGCTTTTAGGACCAGACACTGCATGGGATTCAACTCCATTTAGGACTGGGAAACAAACACTAGCTCGCCTTACAAGAAACACACTCTGATTTTGAGAAAAGAGTACTCTTCTACTCTACTGTGTTTCCTATTGGGTCTGAACAGTGAGCTTGCTCAGAACAAAAGAAATGTGCTTCCTACACACATGGGCCATATCTAGTTCAACTCTGCTTAGGAAACTGACAAGAACAGTAGCTCCTCTGCAGTCCAATACACTGTACTTGCTGGGAACAGACGCGATTGCTATTTGCTGTGTATGGCAATGGGAGCGCAATAATGACTTACCTTACCAGAAAACAACTCTTGCTCGTAGGACCAAAAACTGCATGTCATTCAACTACATTTAGGACTGGGAAAAAACGCTAGGTCACCTTACAAGAAACACACTGTGCTTTGAGAAAAGAGCACTCTTCTATGCTACTGTGTTTCCTATATGGCCAGAACAGAGTGGTTGCTCAGAACAAAATAACTGTGCTTCCTACACACAAGGCCATATCTAGTTCAATTCTGCTTAGGAAACTGACAAGAAGAGTAGATCCTCTTCAGTCCAATACACTGTACGTGCTGGGAACAGATGCCAGTGCTATTTGCCCTGTGTATGACAATGGACGCACAATAGTGACTCTTCTTACCAGAAAACAACTCTTGCTCGCAGGACCAGAAACTGCATGTGATTCAACTCCATTTAGGACTGGGAAACAAATGCTAGCTCGCCTTACGAGAAACACACTCTGCTTTTCAGAAAAGAGCACTCTTCTACTCTACTGTGTTTCCTACGGTGTCCGACCAGTGAGCTTGCTCAAAACAAAAGAACTGTGCTTCCTACACACATGGGCCATATCTAGTTCAACTCTGCTTAGGAAGCTGACAAGAGCAGTAGCTCTTCTTCAGTACAATACACTGTACTTGCTGGGAACAGACGCGAGTGCTATTTGCACTGTGTATGGCAATGGGAGCGCAACAGTGACTCTTCTTACCAGAAAACAAGTCTTGCTCGTAGGACCAAAAACTGCATGGGATACAACTCCATTTCTGACTGGGAAACAAACACTAGCTTGTCTTACAAGAAAAACACTCTGCTTTTGAGAAAAGAGCACTCTTCTACTCTACTGTGTTTCCTATGGGGTCCGAACAATTAGCTTGCTCAGAACAAAAGAACTGTGCTTCCTACACACACGGGCCATATCTAGTTCAACTATGCATAGGAAACTCACAAGAACAGTAGATCCTCTTCAGTCGAATACACTGTACTTGCTGGGAACAGACGATAGAGCTATTTGCACTGTGTATGGCAATGGGAGCTCAATAGTGACTCTTCTTACCAGAAAATAACTATTGCTCGTAGGACCAGAAACTGCATGTGACTCAACTCCATTTAGGACTGGGAAACAAACGCTAGCTCTCCTTAGGAGAAACACACTCTGCTTTTGAGAAAAGAGCACTCTTCTACTCTACTGTGTTTCCTATAGGGCCAGAACAGTCAGCTTGCTCAGAACAAAAGAACTGTGCTTCCTAGACACAAGGGCCATATCTAGATCAACTCTGCTTAGGAAAGTGACAAGAACCGTAGCTCCTCTTCAGGGCTATACACTGTACATTCTGCGAACAGATGCCAGTGCTATTTGCCCTGTATTGACAATAAGAGCACAATAGTGACTCTTCTTACCAGAAAACAACTCTTGCATGTAGGACCAGAAACAGCATGTGATTCAACTTCATTTAGGACTGGGAAACAAACCCTAGCTCGCCTAACAAGAAACACACTCTGCTTTTGAGAAAAGAGCACTCTTCTACGCTACTGTGTTTCCTATATGGCCAGAACAGAGAGCTTGCTCAGAACAAAAGAACTGTGCTTCCTACACACACGGCCATATCTAGTTCAATTCTGCTTAGGAAACTGACAAGAACAGTAGATTCTCTTCAGTCCAATACACTGTACATGCTGGGAACAGATGCCAGTGCTATTTACCGTGTGTATGACAATGGACGCGCAATAGTGACTCTTCTTACCAGAAAACAACTCTTGGTCATAGGACCAGAAACTGCATGTGATTCAACTCCATTTAGGACTGGGAAACAAACGCTTGCTCGCCTTACAAGAAACACACTCTGCTTTTGAGAAAAGAGCACTCTTCTACTCTACTGTGGATCCTATAAAGCCAGAACAGTGAGCTTGCTCAGAACAAAAAAACTGTCTTCCTACATACACGGGCCATATCTAGTTCAACTCTGCTTAGGAAACTGACAAGAACAGTAGCTCTTCTTCAGTCCAATACACTGTATTTTCTGGGAACAGACGCGAGTGCTATTTGCACTGTGTATGGCAAAGGGAGCGCAATAGTGACTCTTCTTACCAGAAAAAAACTCTTGTTCGTAGGACCAGAAACTGCATGTGATTCAACTCCATTTAGGACTGGGAAACAAACGCTAGCTCGCCGTACAAGAAACACCCTCTGCTTTTGAGAAAAGGGCACTCTTCTACTCTACTGTGTTTCCTATAGGGCCAGAACAGTGAGCTTGCTCAGAACAAAAAAACTGTGCTTCCAACACACACGGCCATATCTAGTTCAACTCTGCTTGGAAACTGAAAAGAACAGTAGATCCTCTTCAGTCCAATACACTGTACATCCTGGGAACAAATGCCAGTGCTATTTGCACTGTGTATGACACTGGGAGCGCAATAGTGACTCTTCTTACCAGGAAACAACTCTTGCTCGTAGGACCAGAAACTGCATGTGATTCAACTCCATTTAGGACTGGGAAACAAACGCTAGCTCGCCTTAAAAGAAACACACTCTGCTTTTGAGAAAAGAGCACTCTTCTACTTTACTGTGTTTCCTATGGGGTCCGAAGAGTGAGCATGCTCAGAACAAAAGAAATGTGCTTCCTACTCACACGGGCCATAACTAGCTAAACTCTGCTTAGGAAACTGACAAGAACAGTAGCTCCTCTTCAGTCCAATGCACTGTACTTGCTGGAAACAGACGCGAGTGCTATTTGCACTGTGTATGGCAATGGGAGCACAATAGTAACATTCCCTACCAGAAAACAACTCTTGCTCATAGGACCAGAAACTGCATGTGACTGAACTCCATTTAGGACTGGGAAACAAACACTAGCTCGCCTTACAAGAGACACACTCTGCTTTTGAGAAAAGAGCACTCTTCTACTCTACTGTGTTTCCTATAGTGCCAGAACAGTGAGCTTGCTCAGAACAAAAGAACTGGGCTTCCAACACACACGGCCATATCTAGACCAACTTTGCTTGGAAACTGAAAAGTACAGTAGATCCTCTTCAGTCCAATACACTGTACATGCTGGGAACAAACGCCAGGGCTATTTGCCCTGTGTATGACACTGGGAGCTCAATAGTGATTCTTCTTACAAGAAACCAACTCTTGCTTGTAGATCCAAAAACTGCATGTGACTCAACTCCGTTTAGGACTGGGAAACAAACGCCAGCTCGCCTTACAAGAAACAAACTCTGCTTTTGAGAAAAGAGCACTCTTCTACTCTACTGTGTTTCCTATAGGGCCATAACAGTGAGCTTGCTCAGAACAATAGAACTGTGCTTCCAACACACGCCGATATCTAGTTCAACTCTGCTTAGAAAACTGAAAAGAGCAGTAGGTCCTCTTCAGTCCAATACACTGTACATGCTGGGAAATGACGCCAGTGCTATTTGCCCTGTGTATGACAATGGGAGCGCAATAGTGACTATTCTTACCAGGAAACAACTCTTACTCGTAGGACCAGAAACTACATGTGATTCAATTCTATTTAGGGTTGGGAAACAAACGCTAGCTCAACTTATAAGAAACACACTCTGCTTTTGAGAAAAGAGCACTCTTCTACTCTACTGTGTTTCCTATGGTGTCCGAAAAGTGAACTTGCTCAGAACAAAAGAAATGTGCTTTCTAAACACACGAGGCATATCTAGTTCAACTCTGCATAGGAAAATGAAAAGAACAGTAGATCCTCTTCAGTCCAATACACTGTACTTGCTGGAAACAGAAGCGAGTGCTATTTGCACTGTGTATGGCAATGGGAGCACATTAGTGACTCTTCTTACTAGAAAACAACTCTTGCTCATAGGAACAGAAACTGCATGGGATTCAACTCCATTTAGGACTTGGAAACAAACACTGGCTCGCCTTACAAGAAGCACACTCTGCTTTTGAGAAAAGAACACTCTTCTACTCTACTGTTTTTCCTATGGGGTCCAAACAGTGAGCTTGCTCAGAACAAAGAACTGTGCTTCCTACACACACGCGGAATATCTAGTTCAACTCTGCTTAGAAAACTGACAACAACAGTAGCTCCTCTTCAGTCCAATACACTGTACTGGCTGGGAACAGACGGGTGTGCTCTTTGGACTGTGTATGGCAATGGGAGCGCAATAGTGACTGTCCTTACCAGGAAAAACACTTGATCGTAGGACCAGAAACTGCATGGGATTCAACTCCATTACTGACTGGGAAAAAAACACTAGCTCATCTTACAAGAAACACACTCTGCTTTTGAGAAAAGAGCACTCTTCTACTCTACTGTGTTTCCTATAGGGCCAGAAGAGTGAGCTTGCTCAGAACAAAAGAACTGTGCTTCCTACACACACGGGCCATATCTAGTTCAACTCTGCTTATGAAACTGACAAGAACAGTAGCTCCACTTCAGTCCGATACACTGCACTTGCTGGGAAGAGATGCATGTGCTATTTGCCCTGTGTATGACAATGGGAGCGCAATAGTGACTCTTCTTACCAGAAAACAACTCTTGCTCGTAGGACCAGAAACTGAAAGGGATTCAACACCATTTAGGACTGGGAAACAAACGCTAGCTCACCTTACAAGAAACAGATTCTGCTTTTGAGAAAAGAGCACTTTTCTACTCTACTGTGTTTCCTATGTGGTCTGAAAAGTGAGCTTGCTCAGAACAAAAGAACTGTGCTTCACACACACGGGCCATATCTAGTTCAACTCTGCTTAGGAAACTGACAAGAACAGTAGTTCCTCTTCTGTCCAATACACTGTACTTGCTGGGAACAGACGCAAGTGCTCTTTGCACTGTGTATGGCAAAGGTAGCACAATAGTGACTCTTCTTACCAGAAAACAACTCTTTCTCGTAGGACCAGAAACTGCATGTGATTCAACTCCATTTAGGACTGGGAAATAAACGCTAGCTCGCTTTACAAGAAACACACTCTGCTTTTGAGAAAAGAGCACTCTTCTACTCTTTTGTGTTTCCCATGGGGCCAGAACAGTGAGCTTGCTCAGAAGAAAAGAACTGTGCTTCCTACACACACGGGCCATATCTAGTTCAACTCTGCTTAGGAAACTGACAAGAGCAGTAGCTCCTCTTCAGTCCAATACACTGTACTTGCTGGGAGCAGACGCGAGTGCTATTTGCACTGTGTATGGCAATGGGAGCGCAATAGTGACTCTTCTTACCAGAAAACAACTCTTGCTTGTAGGACCAGAAACTGCATGGGATTCAACTCCGTATCTGACTGGGAAACAAACACTAGCTAGCCTTACAAGAAAGACACTCTGTTTGAGAAAAGAGCACTCTTCTACTCTACTGTGTTTCCTATGGAGTCCGAACAGTGAGCTTGCTCAAAACAAAAGAAATGTCCTTCCTACACACACGGGCCCTATCTAGTTCAACTCTACTTAGGAAACTGACAAGAACAGTAGCTCCTCTTCAGTCCAATACGCTGTACATGCTGGGAACAGACGCGAGTGCTATTTGCACTGTGTATGAAAATGGGAGCTCAATAGTGACTCTTCTTACCAGAAAAAAACTCTTGCTTGTAGGACCAGAAACTGCATGTGATTCAACTCCATTTAGGACTGGGAAACAAAAGCTAGCTCGCCTTAGAAGAAACACACTCTGCTTTTGAGAAAAGAGCACTCTTCTACTCTACTGTGTTTCCTATAGGGCCCGAAAAGTGAGCTTGCTCAGAACAAAGAAGTGTACTTCCTACACACACGGGCCATATCCAGTTCAACTCTGCTTAGGAACCTGACAAGAACAGTATCTCCTCTTCAGTCCAATACACTGTACTTGCTCGGAGCAGACGCGAGGGCTATTTGCAATGTGTAAGGCAATGGGAGCACAATAGTGACTCTTCTTACCAGAAAACAACTCTTGCTCGTAGGACCAGAAACTGCATGTGATTCAACTCCACTTAGGACTGGGAAACAAAGGCTCGCTCGCCTTACAAGAAACACAATCTACTTTTGAGAAAAGAGCACTCTTCTACTCTACTGTGTTTCCTATAGGACCAGAACAGTGAGCTTTCTCAGAACAAAAGAACTGTGCTTCCTACACATACGGGCCATATGTAGTTCAACTCTGCTTAAGAAACTGACAAGAACAGTAGCTCCTCTACTGTACAATACACTGTACTTGGCTGGGAACAGACGCGAGTGCTATTTGCACTGTGTATGGCAATGAAAGCACAATAGTGTCTCTTTTTACCAGAACACAACTCTTGCTCGTAGGACCAGAAACTGCATGTGATTCAACTCCATTTAGGACTGGGAAACAAACGCTAGCTCGCCTTACAAGAAACACACTCTGCTTTTGAGAAAAGAGCACTCTTCTACTCTACTGTGTTTTCTATAGGGCCAGAACAGTGCGCTTGCTCAGAACAAAAGAACTGTGCTTCTTACACACACGGGCCATATCTAGTTCAACTCTGCTTAGGAAACTGACAAGAACAGTAACTCCTCTTCTGTCTTATACACTGTACACGCTGGGAAAAGACGCCAGAGCTATTTGCCCTGTGTATGACAATGGGAGCGCAATAGTGACTCTTCTTACCAGAAAAAAACTCTTGCTCGTAGGACCAGAAACTGCATTGGGATTCAACTCCATTTAGGACTGGGAAACAAACACTACCTAGCCTTACAAGAAACACACTCTGCTTTTGATAAAAGAGCACTCATCTACTCTACTGTGTTTCCTATAGGACCAGAACTGTGAGCTTGCTCAGAATAAAAGAACTGTGCTTCCTACACACACGGGCCATATCTAGTTCAACTCTGCTTAGGAAACTGACAAGAACAGTACATCCTCTTCAGTCCAATACACTGTACTTGCTGGGAGCAGACGCCAGTGCTATTTACACTGTGTATGGCAATATGAGCACAATAGTGACTCTTCTTACCAGAAAACAACTCTTACTCGTAGGACCAGAAACTGCATGGCATTCAACTCCACTTAGGACTGGGAAACAAACGCTAGCTCGCCTTACAAGAAACACACTCTGCTTTTGAGAAAAGAGCACTCTTCTACTCTACTGTGTTTCCTATAGGGCCAGAACAGTGAGCTTGCTCAGAACAAAAGAACTGTGCTTCCTACACACACGGGCCATATCTAGTTCAACTCTGCTTATGAAAATGACAAGATCAGTAGCTCCACTTCAGTCCGATACACTGCATTTGCTGGGAACAGATGCATGTGCTATTTGCCCTGTGTATGACAATGGGAGCGCAATAGTGACTCTTCTTACCAGAAAACAACTCTTGCTCGTAGGACCAGAAACTGCAAGGGATTCAACACCATTTAGGACTGGGAAACAAACGCTAGCTCACCTTACAAGAAACAGACTCTGCTTTTGAGAAAAGAGCACTTTTCTACTCTACTGTGTTTCCTATGTGGTCTGAAAAGTGAGCTTGCTCAGAAGAAAAGAACTGTGCTTCACACACACGGGCCATATCTAGTTCAATTCTGCTTAGGAAACTGATAAGAACAGTAGTTCCTCTTCTGTCCAATACACTGTACTTGCTGGGAACAGACGCGAGTGCTCTTTGCACTGTGTATGGCAAAGGTAGCACAATAGTGACTCTTCTTACCAGAACACAACTCTTGCTCGTAGGACCAGAAACTGCATGTGATTCAAATCCATTTAGGACTGGGAAATAAACGCTAGCTCGCTTTACAAGAAACACACTCTGCTTTTGAGAAAAGAGCACTCTTCTACTCTTTTGTGTTTCCTATGGGGCCAGAACAGTGAGCTTGCTCAGAAGAAAAGAACTGTGCTTCCTACACACACGGGCCATATCTAGTTCAACTCTGCTTAGGAAACTGACAAGAACAGTAGATCCTCTTCAGTCCAATACACTGTACTTGCTGGGAGCAGACGCGAGTGCTATTTGCACTGTGTATGGCAATGGGAGCTCAATAGTGACTCTTCTTACCAGAAAACAACTCTTGCTTGTAGGACCAGAAACTGCATGGGATTCAACTCCGTTTCTGACTGGGAAACAAACACTAGCTAGCCTTACAAGAAAGACACTCTGCTTTTGAGAAAAGAGCACTCTTCTACTCTACTGTGATTCCTATGGAGTCCGAAGAGTGAGCTTGCTCAAAACAAAAGAAATGTCCTTCCTACACACACGGGCCATATCTAGTTCAACTCTACTTAGGAAACTGACAAGAACAGTAGCTCCTCTTCAGTCCAATACGCTGTACATGCTGGGAACACACGCGAGTGCTATTTGCACTGTGTATGACAATGGGAGCTCAATAGTGACTCTTCTTACCAGAAAACAACTCTTGCCTGTAGGACCAGAAACTGCATGTGATTCAACTCCTTTTAGGACTATGAAACAAAAGCTAGCTTGCCTTAGAAGAAACCCACTCTGCTTTTGAGAAAAGAGCACTCTTCTACTCTACTGTGTTTCCTATGGGGTCCGAACAGTGAGCTTGCTCAGAACAAAAGTACTGTGCTTCCTACATACACGGGCCATTTCTAGTTAAACTCTGCTTAGGAAACTGACAAGAACAGTAGCTCTTCTACTGTACAATACACTGTACTTGGCTGGGAACAGACGCGAGTGCTATTTGCACTGTGTATGGCAATGAAAGCACAATAGTGTCTCTTTTTACCAGAACACAACTCTTGCTCGTAGGACCAGAAACTGCATGTGATTCAACTCCATTTAGGACTGGGAAACAAACAATAGCTCGCCTTACAAGAAACACACTATGCTTTTGAGAAAAGAGCACTCTTCTACTCTACTGTGTTTCCTATAGGGCCAGAACAGTGAGCTTGCTCAGAACAAAACAACTGTGCTTCCTACACACACGGGCCATATCTAGTTCAACTCTGCTTAGGAAACTGACAAGAACAGTAGCTCCTCTTCTGTCCTATACACTGTACACGCTGGGAAAAGACGCCAGAGCTATTTGCCCTGTGTATGACAATGGGAGCGCAATAGCGACTCTTCTTACCAGAAAAAAAACTCTTGCTCGTAGGACCAGAAACTGCATTGGGATTCAACTCCATTTAGGACTGGGAAACAAACAATACCTAGCCTTACAAGAAACACACTCTGCTTTTGAGAAAAGAGCATTCTTCTACTCTACTGTGTTTCCTATAGGACGAGAACTGTGAGCTTGCTCATAATAAAAGAACTGTGCTTCCTACACACACGGGCCATATCTAGTTCAACTCTGCTTAGGAAACTGACAAGAACAGTACATCCTCTTCAGTCCAATACACTGTACTTGCTGGGAGCAGACGCCAGTGCTATTTGCACTGTGTATGGCAATGTGAGCACAATAGTGACTCTTCTTACCAGAAAACAACTCTTACTCGTAGGACCAGAAACTGCATGGGATTCAACTCCACTTAGGACTGGGAAACAAACGCTAGCTCGCCTTACAAGAAACACACTATGCTTTTGAGAAAAGAGCACTCTTCTACTCTACTGTGTTTCCTATAGGGCCAGAACAGTGAGCTTGCTCAGAACAAAAGAACTGTGCTTCCTAAACACACGGGCCATATCTAGTTCAACTCTGCTTATGAAACTGACAAGAACAGTAGCTCCACTTCAGTCCGATACACTGTACTTGCTGGGAACAGATGCATGTGCTATTTGCCCTGTGTATGACAATGGGAGCGCAATAGTGACTCTTCTTACCAGAAAACAACTCTTGCTCGTAGGACCAAAAACTGCATGTGATTCAACTCCATTTAGGACTGGGAAACAAACGCTAGCTACCCTTAGAAGAAACACACTCTGCTTTTGAGAAAAGAGCACTCTACTATTCGACTGTGTTTCCTAAAGGGCCAGAACAGTGAGCTTGCTCAAAACAAAAGAACTGTGCTTCCTACACACAGGGGCCATATCTAGTTCAACTCTGGTTAGGAAACTGAGAAGAACAGTATCTCCTCTTATTTCCAATACAGTGTACTTGCTGGGAGCAGACGTGAGTGCTATTTGCACTGTGTATGGCTAAGGGAGCACAGTAGCGACTTTCCTAACCAGAAAACAACTCTTGCTTGTAGGACCAAAAAGTGCATGTGATTCAACTTTATTTAGGACTGGGAAACAAACGCTAGCTCCCCTTACAAGAAACACACTCTGCTTATGAGAAAAGAGCACTCTTCTACTCTACTGTGTTTCCTATTGGGCCAGAATAGTGAGCTTGCTCAGAACTAAAGAACTGTGCTTCCTACACATACGGGCCATATGTAGTTCAACTCTGCTTAGGAAACTGACAAGAACAATAGCTCCTATTCTTTCCAATACAATGTTCTTGCTGGGAGCAGAGGCGAGAGCTATTTGCACTGTGTTTGACAATGGGAGCTCAATAGTGACTCTTCTTACCAGAAAAAAACTCTTGCCTGTAGGACCAGAAACTGCATGTGATTCAACTCCTTTTAGGACTATGAAACAAAAGCTAGCTTGCCTTAGAAGAAACCCACTCTGCTTTTGAGTAAAGAGTACTCTTCTACTCTACTGTGTTTCCTATGGGGTCCGAACAGTGAGCTTGCTCAGAACAAAAGAACTGTGCTTCCTACACACACGGTCCATTTCTAGTTAAACTCTGCTTAGGAAACTGACAAGAACAGTAGCTCTTCTACTGTACAATACACTGTACTTGGCTGGGAACAGACGCGAGTGCTATTTGCACTGTGTATGGCAATGAAAGCACAATAGTGTCTCTTTTGACCAGAACACAACTCTTGCTCGTAGGACCAGAAACTGCATGTGATTCAACTCCATTTAGGACTGGGAAACCAACAATAGCTCGCCTTACAAGAAACACACTATGCTTTTGAGAAAAGAGCACTCTTCTACTCTACTGTGTTTCCTATAGGGCCAGAACAGTGCGCTTGCTCAGAACAAAAGAACTGTGCTTCCTACACACACGGGTCATATCTAGTTCAACTCTGCTTAGGAAACTGACAATAACAGTAGCTCCTCTTCTGTGCTATACACTGTACACGCTGGGAAAAGACGCCAGAGCTATTTGCCCTGTGTATGACAATGGGAGCGCAATAGTGACTCTTCTTACCAGAAAACAACTCTTGCTCGTAGGACCAGAAACTGCAAGGGATTCAACACCATTTAGGACTGGGAAACAAATGCTAGCTCGCCTTACAAGAAACACACTCTGCTTCTGAGAAAAGAGCACTCTTCTACTCTAATGTGTTTCCTGTAGGGCCAGAAGAGTGAGCTTGCTCAGAACAAATGAACTGTGCTTCCTACACGCACGGGCCATATCTAGTTCAACTCTGCTTAGGAAACTGACAAGAACAGTAGCTCCTCTTCAGTCCAACACACTGTACTTGCTGGGAAAAGAAACGAGTGCTATTTGCACTGTGAATGGCAATTGGAGCACAGTAGTGACTTTCCTAACCAGAAAACAACTCTTGCTCGTAGGACCAAAAAGTGCATGTGATTCAACTTTATTTAGGACTGGGAAACAAACGCTAGCTCCCCTTACAAGAAACACACTCTGCTTATGAGAAAGAGCACTCTTCTACTCTACTGTGTTTCCTATTGGGCCAGAATAGTGAGCTTGCTAAGAACTAAAGAACTGTGCTTCCTACACACACGGGCCACATCTAGTTCAACTCTGCTTAGGAAACTGACAAGAAGAGTAGCTCCTCTTCAGTCCAATACACTGTACTTGCTGGGAGCAGACGCGAGTGCTCTTTGCACTGAGTATGGCAATGGGAGCGCTATAGTGACTATTCTTACCAGAAAACAACTCTTGCTCTTAGGACCAGAAACTGCATGGGATTCAACTCTGTGTCTGACTGGGAAACAAACATTAGCTCGCCTTACAAGAAACATACTCTGCTTTTGAGAAAAGAGCACTCGCCTACCATACTGTGTTTCCTATTGGGACCGAACAGTGAGCTTGCTCAGAACAAAAAAACTGTGCTTCCTACACACACCGGCCACATCTAGTTTAACTCTACTTAGGAAACTGACAAGAACAGTAGCTCCTCTTCATTCTAATAAAGTGTAATTGCTGGGAACAGACGCGAGTGCTATTTGCACTGTGTATTGCAATGGGAGTGCAATAGTGACTCTTCTTACCAGAAAACAACTCTTGCTTGTAGGACCAGAAACTGCATGGGATTCAACTCCATTTAGGACTGGGAAACAAACACTAGCTCGCCTTACAAGAAACACACTCTGCTTTTGAGAAAAGAGCACTCTTCTACTCTACTGTGTTTCCTATGTGGTCCAAACAGTGACCTTGCTGAGAACAAAAGAACTGTGCTTCCTGCACAGGGGCCATATCTAGTTCAACTCTGCTTAGGAAACTAACAAGAACAGTTGCTTCTCTTCAGTCCAATACACTGTACTTGCTGGGAACAGACTCGAGTGCTATTTGCACTGTGTATGGCAATGGGAGCACAATAGTGACTCTTCTTACCAGAAAACAACTCTTGCTTGTAGGACCAGAAACTTCATGTGACTAAACTCCATTTAGGACTGGGAAACAAACACTAGCTAACCTTACAAGAAACACACTCTGCTTTTGAGAAAAGAGCACTCTTCTACTCTACTGTGTTTCCTATAGGGCCAGAACATTGAGCTTGCTCAGAAAAAAAGAACTGTGTTTCCTACACACACGGGCCATATCTAGTTCAACTCTGCTTAGGAAACTGACAAGAACAGTAGATCCTCTTCTGTCCAATACACTGTACTTGCTGGGAGCAGACGCGAGTGCTATTTGCACTGTGTATGGCAGTGGGAGCACAATAGTGACTATTCTTACCAGAAAACAACTCTTGCTCATAGGACCAGAAACTGCATGTGATTCAACTCCATTTAGGACGGGGAAACAAACGCTAGCTTGCCTTACAAGAAACACACTCTGCTTTTGAGAAAAGAGCACTCTTCTACTCTAATGTGTTTCCTATAGTGCCAGAATAGTGAGCTTGCTCAGAACTAAAGAACTGTGCTTCCTACACACACGGGCCACATCTAGTTCAACTCTGCTTAGGAAAATGACAAGAACAGTAGCTCCTCTTCAGTCGAATACACTGTACTTGCTGGGAGCAGACGTGAGTGCTACTTTCACTGTGTATGGCAATGGGAGCGCAATAGTGACTCTTCTTACAAGAAAACAACTCTTGCTCGTAGGACAAGAAACTGCATGGGATTCAACTCCGTTTCTGACTGGGAAACAAACACTCGCTAGCCTTACAAGAAACACACTCTACTTTTGAGAAAAGAGCACTTTTCTACTCTACTGTGTTTCCTTTGGCGTCCAAACAGTGAGCTTGCTCAGAACAAAAGAACTGTGCTTCCTACACACATGGGTCATATCTAGTTCAACTTTGCTTAGGAAACTGACAAGAACAGTATCTCCTCTTATTTCCAGTACACTGAACAGACGCGAGTGCTATTCGCACTGTGTATGGCTAAGGGAGCGCAATAGTGACTTTACTTACGAGAAAACAACTCTTGCTCCTAGGACCAGAAACTGCATGGGATTCAACTCCATTTAGGACTGGGAAAGAAACACTAGCTCGCCTTACAAGAAACAAACTCTGCTTTTGAGAAAAGAGCACTCAAAAAAAAAAAAAAAAAAAAGAAAAAGAGAAAAGAGCACTCGTCTACTCTACTGTGTTTCCTATAGGGCCAGAACAGTGAGCTTGCTCAGAACAAAAAAACTGTGCTTCCTACACACACGGGCCATATCTAGTTCAACTGTGCTTAGGAAAGTGACAAGAACAGTATATCCTCTTCCGTCCAATACACTGTACTTGCTGGGAACAGATGGGAGTGCTATTTGCTCTGAGTATGGCAAAGGGAGCGCAATAGTGACTTTCCTTACCAGAAAACAACTCTTGGTCTTAGGACCAAAAACTGCATGAGATTCAACTCCATTTAGGACTGGGAAACAAACGCTAGCTCACCTTACAAGAAACACACTCTGCTTTAGAGAAAAGAGCACTCTTCTACTCTACTGTGTTTCCTATAGGGCCAGAACAGTGAGCTTGCTCAGAACAAAAGAACTGTGCTTCCTACACACACGGGCCACATCTAGTTCAACTCGGCTTAAGAAACTGACAAGAACAGTAGCTCCTCTTCAGTCCAATACACTGTACTTGCTGGGAGCAGACGCGAGTGCTATTTTCACTGTGTATGGCAATGGGAGCGCAATAGTGACTCTTCTTACCAGAAAACAACTCTTGCTGGTAGGACCAGAAACTACATGGGATTCAACTCCGTTTCTGACTGGGAAACAAACACTAGCTAGCCTTACAAGAAACACACTCTGCTTTTGAGAAAAGAGCACTCTTCTACTCTACTGTGTTTCCTATGGTGTCTGAGCGGTGAGCTTGCTCAGTAAAAAAGAACTGTGCTTCCTACACACACGGGCCATATCTAGTTCAACTCTCCTTAGGAAACTGACAAGAGCAGTAGCTCCTCTTCTGTCCAATACACTGTACTTGCTGGGAACAGACGCGAGTGCTAATTGCACTGTGTATGGCAATGGGAGCATAATAGTGACTCTTCTTACCAGAAAACAACTCTTGCTTGTAGGAACAGAAAGTGCATGTGATTCAACTCCATTTAGGACTGGGAAACAAATGGGAACTCGCCTTACAAGAAACACACTCTGCTTTGGGAAAAGAGCACGCTTCTACTCTACTGTGATTCCTAAATTGCCAGAACAGTGAGCTTGCTCATAACAAAAGAACTGTGCTTATTACACACGGGCCATATCTAGTTCAACTCTGCTTAGGAAACTGACAAGAACAGTAGCTCCTCTGCAGTCCAATACACTGTACATGCTGGGAACAGACGCGATTGCTATTTGCAATGTGTATGGCATCGGGAGCACAATAGTGACACTTCTTACCAGAAAACAACTCTTGCTCCTAGAACCAGAAACTGCATGGGATTCAACTCCATTTAGGACTGGGAAACAAACACTAGCTCGCCTTACAAGAAACACACTCTGCTTTTGAGAAAAGAGCAGTCTTCTACTCTACTGTGTTTCCTATAGGGCCAGAACAGTGAGCTTGCTCAGAGCAAAAGAACTGTGCTTCCTACACACATGGGCCATATCTAGTTCAACTCTGCTTAGGAAACTGACAAGAACAGTAGCTCCTCTTCATTCCAATACAGTGTACTAGCTGGGAACAGACGCGAGTGCTATTTGCACTATGTATGGAAATGGGAGCGAATAGTGACTCTTCTTACCAGAAAACAACTCTTGCTCGTAGGACCAGAAACTGCATGGGATTCAACTCCATTTCTGACTAGGTAACAAACACTAGCTAGCCTTACAAGAAACACACTCTGCTTTTGAGAAAAGAGCACTCTTCTACTCTACTGTGTTTCCTATGGTGTCCGAACAGTGAGCTTCCTCAGAATAAAAGAACTGTGCTTCCTACACACACGGGCCATATCTAGTTCAACTCTGCTTAGGAAACTGACAAGAACAGTAGCTCCTCTTCAGTCCACTACAGTGTACTTGCTGGGAACAGACGTGAGTGCTATTTGCAATGTGGATTTCAAGGGAGCGCAATAGTGACTCTTCTTACCAGAAAAAATTCTTGCTCATAGGAACAGAAACTACATGTGATTCAACTCCATTTAGGACTGGGAAACAAACGCTAGCTCACCTTATGAGAAACACACTCTGCTTTTGAGAAAAGAGCACTCTTCTACTCTACTGTGTTTCCTATGGTGTCCGAACAGTGAGCTTGCTCAGAAGAAAAGAACTGTGCTTCCTACACACTTGGGCCACATCTAGTTCAACTCTGCTTAGGAAACTGACAAGAACAGTAGCTCCTCTTCATTCTAATACACTGTAATTGTTGGGAACAGACGCGAGTGCTATTTGCACTGTGTATGGCAATGGGAGCGCAATAGTGACTCTTCTTACCAGAAAACAACTCTTGCTTGTAGGACCAGAAACTGCATGGGATTCAACTCCATTTAGGACTGGGAAACAAACACTAGCACGCCGTACAAGAAACACACTCTGCTTTTGAGGATAGAGCACTCTTCTACTCTGCTGTGTTTCCTATTGGGTCTGAACAGTGAGCTTGCTCAGAACAAAAGAAATGTGCTTCCTACACACAGGGCCATATCTAGTTCAACTCCGCATAGGAAAATGACAAGAACAGTAGCTACTCTTCAGTCCAATACACTGTACTTGCTGGGAACAGACACGAGTGCTATTTGCACTGTGTATGGCAAAGGGAGCGCAACAGTGACTCTTCTTACCAGAAAACAACTCTTGCTCGTAGGACCACAAACTGCATTTGACTCAACTCCATTTAGGACTGGGAAACAAACGCTAGCTTGCCTTACAAAATACACACTCTGCTTTTTAGAAAAAAGCACTCTTCTACTCTACTGTGTTTCCTACAGGGCCAGAACAGTGAGCTTGCTCAGAACAAAAGAACTGTGCTTCCTACACACACGGCCATATCTAGTTAAATTCTGTTTAGGAAACTGACAAGAACAGTAGCTCCTCTTCAGTCCAATACACTGTACTTGCTGGGAACAGACGCCAGTGCTATTTGCACTGTGTATGGCAAGGGAGCGCAATAGTGACTCTTCTTACCAGAAAAAAAACCCTTGCTCATAGGAACAGAAACTGCATGTGATTCAACTCCATTTAGGATTGGTAAACAATCGCTAGCTCACCTTATGAGAAACACACTATGCTTTTGAGAAAAGAGCACTCTTCTACTCTACTGTGTTTCCCATGGTGTCCGAACAGTGAGCTTGCTCAGAACAAAAGAACTGTGCTTCCTACACACATGGACCATATCTAGTTCAACTCTGCTTAGGAAACTGACAAGAACAGTAGATCCTCTTCAGTCCAATACACTGTACTTGCTGGGAACAGATGCGAGTGCTATTTGTAATGTGTATGTCAATGGGAGCGCAATAGTGATTCTTCTTACCAGAAAACCACTCCTGGTAGTGGGACCAGAAACGGCATGTGACTCAACATCATTTAGGACTGGGAAACAAATGCTAGCTCGCATTACGAGAAACACACTCTGCTTTTTTAGAAAAGAGCACTCTTCTACTCTTCTGTGTTTCCTATGGTGTCCGAACAGTGAGCTTGCTCAGAACAAAAAAACTGTGCTTTCCTACAAACACGGTCCATATCTAGTTCAACTCTGCTTAGGAAACTGACAAGAACAGTACATCCTCTTCAGTCCAATACACTGTACTTGCTGGGAACAAACGCGAGTTCTATTTGCACTGTGTATGGCAATGGGTGCTCATTAGTGACTCTTCTTAACAGAAAACAACTCTTGCTCGTAGGACCACAAACTGCATGTGACTCATCTCCATTTAGGACTGGGAAACAAACGCTAGCTCGCCTTACAAGAAACACACTCTGCTTTTGAGAAAAGAGCACTCTTCTACTCTACTGTGTTTCCTATAGGGCCAGAATAGTGAGCTTGCTCAGAATAAAAGAACTGTGCTTCCAACACACACGGCCATATCTAGTTCAACTCTGCTTAAGAAACTGAAAACAACCATAGATCCTTTACAGTCCAATACACTGTACATGCTGGCAACCGACGCCAGTGCTATTTGCCCTGTGTATGACAATGGGAGCGCAATAGTGACTCTTCTTACCAGGAAACAACTCTTGCTCATAGGACCAGAAACTGCATATGATTCAACTCCATTTCTGACTGGGAAACAAACACTAGCTCATCTTATAAGAAACACACTCAGCTTTTGAGAAAAGAGCACTCTTCTACTCTACAGTGTTTCCTATAGGGCCAGAACAGTGAGCTTGCTCAGAACAAAAGAACTGTGCTTCCTACACACACGGGCCATATCTAGTTCAACTCTGCTTAGGAAACTGACAAGAACAGTAGCTCCTCTTCAGTCCAATACACTGTACTTGCTGGGAACAGACGCGAGTGCTATTTGCACTGTGTATGGCAATGGGAGCGCAATGGTGACTCTTCTTACCAGAAAACAACTCTTGCTCGTAGGACCAGAAACTGCATGGGATTCAACTCCATTTCTGACTTGGAAACAAACACTAGCTCGCCTTACAAGAAACACACTCTGCTTTTGAGAAAAGAGCACTCTTCTACTCTACTGTGTTTCCTATGTTGTCCGAACAGTGAGCTTGCTCAGAACAAAAGAAATGTGCTTCCTACACACACGGGCCATATCTAATTCAACTCTGCTTAGGAAAGTGACAAGAACAGTAGCTCCTCTTCAGGCCTATACACTGTACATGCTGGGAACAGATGCCAGTGCTATTTGCCCTGTAATGACAATGGGAGCACAATAATGACTCTTCTTACCTCGAAACAACTCTTGCTCGTAGTACCAGAAACTGCATGTGATTCAACTTCATTTAAAACTGGGAAACAAACGCTAGCTCGCCTTACAAGAAACACACTCTGCTTTTGAGAAAAGAGCACTCTTCTACTCTACTGTGTTTCCTTTGGGGTCCGAAAAGTGAGCTTGCTCAGAAAAAAGAACTGTGCTTCCTACACACACGGGCCATATCTAGTTAAACTCTGCTTAGGAAACTGACAAGAACAGTAGCTCCTCTTCAGTCCAATACACTGTACTTGCTGGAAACAGACTCGAGTGCTATTTGCACTGTGTATGGCAATGGGAGCACAATAATGACTTTCCTTATCAGAAAACAACTCTTGCTCGTAGGACCAAAAACTGCATGTGTTTCAACTCCATTTAGGACTGGGAAACAAACCCTAGCTCGCCTAACAAGAAACACACTCTGCTTTTGAGAAAAGAGCACTCTTCTATGCTATTGTGTTTCCTATATGGCCAGAATAGAGAGCTTGCTCAAAACAAAAGAACTGTGCTTCCTACACACACTGCCATATCTAGTTCAATTCTGCTTAGGAAACTGACAAGAACAGTAGATTCTCTTCAGTACGATACACTGTACATGCTGGGAACAGATGCCAGTGCTCTTTGACCTGTGTATGACAAGGGACGTGCAATAGTGACTCTTCTTACCAGAAAACAACTCTTGGTCATAGGACCAGAAACTGCATTTGATAGAACTCCACTTAGGACTGGGAAACAAACCCTAGCTCGCCTAACAAGAAACACACTCTGCTTTTGAGAAAAGAGCACTCTTCTACTCTACTGTGTTTCCTATAGGGCCAGAACAGTGAGCTTGCTCAGAACAAAAAAACTGTGCTTCCTACACACACAGGCCATATCTAGTTCAACTCTGCTTAGGAAACCGACAAGAACAGTAGCTCTTCTTCAGTCCAATACACTGTACTTGCTGGGAACAGACGCGAGTGCTATTTGCACTGTGTATGGCAAAGGGAGCACAATAGTGACTCTTCTTACCAGAAAAAAAACTCTTGCTCTTAGGACCAGAAACTGCATGTGATTCAACTCCATTTAGGACTGGGAAACAAACACTAGCTCGCCTTACAAGAAACACACTCTGCTTTTGAGAAAAGAGCACTCTTCTACTCTACTGTGTTTCCTATAGGGCCAGAACAGTCAGCTTGCTCAGAACAAAAGAACTGTGCTTCCTAGACACAAGGGCCATATCTAGATCAACTCTGCTTAGGAAAGTGACAAGAACCGTAGCTCCTCTTCAGGCCTATACACTGTACATTCTGTGAACAGATGCCAGTGCTATTTGCCCTGTAATGACAATAAGAGCACAATAGTGACTCTTCTTACCAGAAAACAACTCTTGCACGTAGGACCAGAAACTGCATGTGATTCAACTTCATTTAGGACTGGGAAACAAACCCTAGCTCGCCTAACAAGAAACACACTCTGCTTTTGAGAAAAGAGCACTCTTCTACGCTACTGTGTTTCCTATATGGCCAGAACAGAGAGCTTGCTCAGAACAAAAGAACTGTGCTTCCTGCACACACGGCCATATCTAGTTCAATTCTGCTTAGGAAACTGAGAAGAACAGTAGATTCTCTTCAGTCCAATACACTGTACATGCTGGGAACAGATGCCAGTGCTATTTACCGTGTGTATGACAATGGACGCGCAATAGTGACTCTTCTTACCAGAAAACAACTCTTGGTCATAGGACCAGAAACTGCATGTGATTCAACTCCATTTAGGACTGGGAAACAAACGCTTGCTTGCTCGCCTTACAAGAAACACACTCTGCTTTTGAGAAAAGAGCACTATTCTTCTCTACAGTGTTTCCTATAGGGCCAGAACAGTCAGCTTGCTCAGAACAAAAGAACTGTGCTTCCTACACACAGGGGCCATATCTAGTTCAACTCTGCTTAGAAAAATGAAAAGAACAGGAGCTCCTCTTCAGGCCAATACACTGTACATGCTGGGAACAGATGCAAGTGCTACTTGCCCTGTGTATGGCAAAGGGAGCGCAATAGTGACTCTTCTTACGAGAAAACAACTCTTGCTCGTAGGACCAGAAACTGCATGGGATTCAAATCCATTTCTGACTGGGAAACAAACACTAGCTCGCCTTACAAGAAACACACTCTGCTTTTGAGAAAAGAGCACTCTTCTACTCTAATGTGACCTATATGGCCAGAACACAGAGCTTGCTCCGAACAAAAGAACTGTGCTTCCTACACACACGGGCCACATCTAGTTCAACTCTGCTTAGGAAACTGACAAGAACAGTAGCTCCTCTTCATTCTAATACACTGTAATTGTTGGGAACAGACGCGAGTGCTATTTGTACTGTGTATGTCAATGGGAGCGCAATAGTGACTCTTCTTACCTGAAAACAACTCTTGCTTTTAGGACCAGACACTGCATGGGATTCAACTCCATTTAGGACTGGGAAACAAACACTAGCTCGCCTTACAAGAAACACACTCTGCTTTTGAGAAAAGAGTACTCTTCTACTCTACTGTGTTTCCTATTGGGTCTGAACAGTGAGCTTGCTCAGAACAAAAGAAATGTGCTTCCTACACACATGGGCCATATCTAGTTCAACTCTGCTTAGGAAACTGACAAGAACAGTAGCTCCTCTGCAGTCCAATACACTGTACTTGCTGGGAACAGACGCGATTGCTATTTGCTGTGTATGGCAATGGGAGCGCAAAATGACTTACCTTACCAGAAAACAACTCTTGCTCGTAGGACCAAAAACCTGCATGTCATTCAACTACATTAGGACTGGGAAAAAATGCTAGGTCGTCTTACAAGAAACACACTGTGCTTTTGAGAAAAGAGCACCCTTCTATGCTACTGTGTTTCCTATATGGCCAGAACAGAGTGCTTGCTCAGAACAAAATAACTGTGCTTCCTACACACAAGGCCATATCTAGTTCAATTCTGCTTAGGAAACTGACAAGAAGAGTAGATCCTCTTCAGTCCAATACACTGTACGTGCTGGGAACAGATGCCAGTGCTATTTGCCCTGTGTATGACAATGGACGCGCAATAGTGACTCTTCTTACCAGAAAACAACTCTTGCTCGCAGGACCAGAAACTGCATGTGATTCAACTCCATTTTGGACTGGGAAACAAACGCTAGCTCGCCTTACGAGAAACACACTCTGCTTTTCAGAAAAGAGCACTCTTCTACTCTACTGTGTTTCCTTCAGTGTCCGACCAGTGAGCTTGCTCAAAACAAAAGAACTGTGCTTCCTACACACATGGGCCATATCTAGTTCAACTCTGCTTAGGAAGCTGACAAGAGCAGTAGCTCTTCTTCAGTACAATACACTGTACTTGCTGGGAACAGACGCGAGTGCTATTTGCACTGTGTATGGCAATGGAGCACAACAGTGACTCTTCTTACCAGAAAACAAGTCTTGCTCGTAGGACCAAAAACTGCATGGGATACAACTCCATTTCTGACTGGGAAACAAACACTAGCTCGTCTTACAAGAAAAACACTCTGCTTTTGAGAAAAGAGCACTCTTCTACTCTACTGTGTTTCCTATGGGGTCCGAACAATTAGCTTGCTCAGAACAAAAGAACTGTGCTTCCTACACACACGGGCCATATCTAGTTCAACTATGCATAGGAAACTCACAAGAACAGTAGATCCTCTTCAGTCGAATACACTGTACTTGCTGGGAACAGACGCGAGAGCTATTTGCACTGTGTATGGCAATGGGAGCTCAATAGTGACTCTTCTTACCAAGAAAACAACTATTGCTCGTAGGACCAGAAACTGCATGTGACTCAACTCCATTTAGGACTGGGAAACAAACGCTAGCTCTCCTTAGGAGAAACACACTCTGCTTTTGAGAAAGAGCACTCTTCTACTCTACTGTGTTTCCTATAGGGCCAGAACAGTCAGCTTGCTCAGAACAAAAGAACTGTGCTTCCTAGACACAAGGGCCATATCTAGATCAACTCTGCTTAGGAAAGTGACAAGAACCGTAGCTCCTCTTCAGGCCTATACACTGTACATTCTGCGAACAGATGCCAGTGCTATTTGCCCTGTAATGACAATAAGAGCACAATAGTGACTCTTCTTACAGAAAACAACTCTTGCACGTAGGACCAGAAACTGCATGTGATTCAACTTCATTTAGGACTGGGAAACAAACCCTAGCTCGCCTAACAAGAAACACACTCTGCTTTTGAGAAAAGAGCACTCTTCTACGCTACTGTGTTTCCTATATGGCCAGAACAGAGAGCTTGCTCAGAACAAAAGAACTGTGCTTCCTACACACACGGCCATATCTAGTTCAATTCTGCTTAGGAAACTGAGAAGAACAGTAGATTCTCTTCAGTCCAATACACTGTACATGCTGGAACAGATGCCAGTGCTATTTACCATGTGTATGACAATGGACGCGCAACAGTGACTCTTTTTACCAGAAAACAACTCTTGGTCATAGGACCAGAAACTGCATGTGATTCAACTCCATTTAGGACTGGGAAGAACAAACGCTTGCTCGCCTTACAAGAAACACACTCTGCTTTTGAGAAAAGAGCACTCTTCTACTCTACTGTGGATCCTATAAAGCCAGAACAGTGAGCTTGCTCAGAACAAAAAAACTGTCTTCCTACATACACGGGTCATATCTAGTTCAACTCTGCTTAGGAAACTGACAAGAACAGTAGCTCTTCTTCAGTCCAATACACTGTATTTTCTGGGAACAGACGCGAGTGCTATTTGCACTGTGTATGGCAAAGGGAGCGCAATAGTGACTCTTCTTACCAGAAAAAAACTCTTGTTCGTAGGACCAGAAACTGCATGTGATTCAACTCCATTTAGGACTGGGAAACAAACGCTAGCTCGCCTTACAAGAAACACCCTCTGCTTTTGAGAAAAGGGCACTCTTCTACTCTACTGTGTTTCCTATAGGGCCAGAACAGTGAGCTTGCTCAGAACAAAAAAACTGTGCTTCCAACACACACGGCCATATCTAGTTTCAACTCTGCTTGGAAACTGAAAAGAACAGTAGATCCTCTTCAGTCCAATACACTGTACATCCTGGGAACAAAATGCCAGTGCTATTTGCCCTGTGTATGACACTGGAGCGCAATAGTGACTCTTCTTACCTGGAAACAACTCTTGCTCGTAGGACCAGAAACTGCATGTGATTCAACTCCATTTAGGACTGGGAAACAAACGCTAGCTCGCCTTACAAGAAACACATTCTGCTTTTGAGAAAAGAGCACTCTTCTACTCTACTGTGTTTCCTATAGGGCCAGAACAGTGAGCTTGACTCAGAACAAAAGAACTGTGCTTCCTACACACAGTGGCCATATCTAGTTCAACTCTGCTTAGGAAAGTGAAAAGAACAGGAGCTCCTCTTCAGGAAAATACACTGTACATGCTGGGAACAGAATGCCTGGGCTATTTTGCCCTGCGTATGACAATGGGAGCGCAATAGTGACTCTTCTTACCTGGAAACAACTCTTGCTCGTAGGACCAGAAACTGCATGTGATTCAACTTCATTTAGGACTGGGAAACAAACGCTAGCTCGCCTTACAAGAAACACACTCTGCTTTTGAGAAAAGAGCACTCTTCTACTCTACTGTGTTTCCTATGTGGTCCGAACAGTGAGCTTGCTCAGAACAAAAGGAATGTGCTTCCTACACACACTGGCCATATCTAGTTTAACTCTGCTTAGGAAACTCACAAGAACAGTACCTCCTCTTCAGTCCAATACACTGTACTTGCTGGAAACAGACACGAGTGCTACTTGCACTGTGTATGGCAATGGGAGCACAAAAGTGACTTTCCTTACCAGAAAACAACTCTTGCTCATAGGACCAAAAACTGCATGTGATTCAACTCCATTTAGGACTGGGACATAAACGCTAGCTCGCCTTACAAGAAACACACTCTGCTTTTGAGAAAAGAGCACTCTTCTACTCTACTGTGTCTCCTATAGGGCCAGGACAGTGAGTTTGCTCAGAACAAAAGAACTGTGCTTCCTACAAATACGGCCATACCTAGTTCAATTCTGCTTAGGAAACTGACAAGAACAGTAGATCCTCTTCAGTTCCATACACTGTACTTACTGGGAACAGACGCCAGTGCTATTTGCCCTGTGTATGGCAAAGGGAGCGCAATAGTGACTTTCCTTACCAGTAAACAACTCTTGCTCATAGGACCTGAAACTGCTTGTGATTCAACTCCATTTAGGACTGGGAAACAAACGCTAGCTCGCCTTACAAGAAAATCACTCTGCTTTTGAGAAAAGAACACTCTTCTACTCTACTGTGTTTCCTGTAGGGACAGAACAGTGAGCTTGCTCAGAATAAAAGAACTGTGCTTCCTCCACACACGGGCCATATCTAGTTCAACTCTGCTTAGAAAACTGACAAGAACAGTAGCTCCTCTTCAGTCCAATACACTGTACTTGCTGGGAACAGACGTGAGTGCTATTTGCACTGTGTATGGCAATGGGAGCACAGTAGTGACTCTTTTTACCAGAAAACAACGCTTGCTCATACAACCAGAAACTGCATGTGACTCAACTCCATTTAGGACTGGGAAACAAACACTAGATTACCTTACAAGAAAAGCACTCTGCTTTTGAGAAAAGAGCACTCATCTACTCTACTGTGTTTCCTTTAGGGCCAGAACAGTGAGCTTGCTCAGAAAAAAGAACTGTGCTTCCTACACACACGGGCCATATCTAGTTCAACTCTGCTTAGAAAACTGAAAAGAACAGTAGCTCTTCTTCAGTCCAATACACTGTACTTGCTGGGAACAGACATGAGTGCTATTTGCATTGTGTATTGCAACGGGAGCACAATAGTGACTCTTCTTACCAGAAAACAACTCTTGCGCGTACGACCAGAAACTGCATGTGACTCAACTCCATTTAGGACTGGGAAAGAAACACTAGCGCACCTTACAAGAAACACACTCTGCTTTTGTAAAAGAGCACTCTTCAACTCTACTGTGTTTCCTATAGGGCCAGAACAGTGAGCTTGCTCAGAACAAAAGAACTGTGCTTCCTACACACACGGGCCATATCTAGTTCAACTCTGCTTAGGAAACTGACAAGAACAGTAGCTCCTCTTCAGTCCAATACACTGTACTTGCTGGAAGTAGACGCGAGTGCTATTTGGACTGTGTATGGCAATGGGAGTGCAATAGTGACTCTTCTTACGGGAAAACAACTCTTGCTCGTACGAACAGAAACTGCTTGTGATTCAATTCCATTTAGGACTGGGAAACAAACACTAGCTCGCCTTACAAGAAACACACTCTGCTTTTGAGAAAAGAGCACTCTTCTACTCTACTGTGTTTCCTATGGGGTCCGAACAGTGACCTTTCTAAGAAAAAAAAACTGCGCTTTCTACACACACGGCCATACCTATTGCAATTCTGCTTAGGAAACTGAGAAGAACAGTAGTTCCTCTTCAATCCAATACACTGTATAGGCTGGGAACAGACGCCAGTGCTATTTGCCCTGTGTAGGACAATGGGAGCGCAATAGTGACTCTTCTTACCAAAAAACAACTCTTGCTCATAGGACAAGAAACTGCATGGGATTCAACTCCATTTAGGACTGGGAAACAAACGCAAGTTTGCCTTACAAGAAACACAATCTGCTTTTGAGAAAAGAGCACTCTTCTACTCTACTGTGTTTCCTATGGGGTCCGAACAGTGAGCTTGCACAGAACAAATGAACTGTGCTTCCTACTCACATGGGCCATATCTAGTTCAACTCTGCTTAGGAAACTGACAAGTACAGTAGCTCCTCTTCAGTCCAATACACTGTACTTTCTGGGAACAGACTCAAGAGCTATTTGCACTGTGTATGGCAATGGGAGTGCAATAGTGACTCTTCTTACCAGAAAAAAACTGTTGCTCATAGGAATAGAAGCTGCATGTGATTCAACTCCATTTAGGACTGGGAAAGAAACACTAGCTCGCTTTACAAAAAACAAACTCTGCTTTTGAGAAAAGAGCACTCTTCTACTCTACTGTGTTTCCTACAGGGCCAGAACAGTGAGCTTGCTCAGAACAAAAGAAGTGTGCTTCCTACACACAGGGGCCATATCTAGTTCAACTCTGCTTAGGAAACTGACAAGAACAGTAGCTCCTCTTCAGTCCAATTCACTATACTTGCTGGGAACAGACGCGAGTGCTATTTGCACTGTGTATGAAAATGGGAGCGCAATAGTGTCTTTCCTTACCAGAAAACAACTCTTACTTCTAGGACCAGAAACTGCATGTGATTCAACTCCATTTAGGACTGGGAAACAAATGCTAGCTCGCCTTACAAGAAACATACTCTGCTTTTGAGAAAAGAGCACTCTTCTACTCTACTGTGTTTCCTGTATGGCCAGAACAGTGAGCTGACTCAGAACAAAAGAACTGTGTTTCCTACACAAACGGGCCATATCTAGTTCAACTCTGCTTAGGAAACTGACAAGAACAGTAGCTCCTCTTCAGTCCAATTAACTGTACTTGCTGGAAACAGACGCGAGTGCTGTTTGCACTGTGTATGGCAATGGGAGCTCAATAGTGTCTTTCCTTTCCAGAAAACAACTCTTGCTCCTAGGACCAGAAACTGCATGTGATTCAACTCCATTTAAGACTGGGAAACAAACGCTAGCTCATCTTACAAGAAACATACTCTGCTTTTGAGAAAAGAGCACTCTTCTACTCTACCAGGTTTCCTATGGGGTCCGAACAGTGAGCTTGCTCAGAAAGAAGAACTGTGATTCCTACACACAAGGGCCATATCTAGTTCAACTCTGCTTATGAAACTGACAAGAACAGAAGCTCGTCTTCAGTCCAATACACTATACTTGCTGGGAACAGTCGCGACTGCTATTTGCACTGTGTATGGCAATGGGAGCACAATAGTGACTTTTTTTACCAGAAAACAATTCTTGCTACTAAGTCCAGAAACTGCATGGGATTCAACTCCATTTAGGACTGGGAAACAAACGCTAGCTCGCCTTACAAGAAACACACTCTGCTTTTGAGAAAAGAGCACTCTTCTACTCTACTGTGTTTCCTATAGGATTAGAAGAGTGAGCTTGCTCAGAACAAAAGAACTGTGCTTCGTACACACGGGCCATATCTAGTCCAACAATGCTTAGGAAACTGACAAGAACAGTAGCTCCTCTTCAGTCCAATACACTGTACTTGCTGGAAGCAGAAGCTAGTGTTATTTGCACTGTGTATGGCAATGGGTGCGCAATAGTGACTCTCCTTACCAGAAAACAACTCTTGCTCGTAGGATCAGATCCTGCATGTGATTCAACTCCATTTAGGACTGGGAAACAAACGCTAGCTCGTCTTACAAGAAACACACTCTGCTTTTGAGAAAAGAGCACTCTTCTACTCTACTGTGTTTCCTATAGGGCCAGAAGAGAGAGCTTGCTCAGAACAAAAGAAGTGTTCTTCCTACACACACGGGCCATATCTAGTTCAACTCTGCTTAAGAAACTGACAAGAACAGTAGCTCCTCTTCAGTCCAATACACTTTACTTGCTGAAAGCACAAACGAGTGCTATTTGCACTTTGTATGGCAATGGGAGCGCAATAGTGACTCTTCTTACCAGAAAACAACTCTTGCTTGTAGGACCAGATACTGCATGTGATTCTACTCCATTTATGACTGGGAAACAAACTCTAGCTCCCCTTACAAGAAACACACTCTGCTTTTGGATAAGAGCACTCTTCTACTCTACTGTGTTTCCTATAGGACCAAAACAGTGAGCTTGCTCAGAACAAAAGAACTGTGCTTCCTAAACACACGGGCCATATCTAGTTTAACTGTGCTTAATAAACTGACAAGAAGAGTAGCTCCCCTTCAGTCCAATACACTGTACTTGCTGGGAACAGACGCGAGTGCTATTTGCACTGTGTATGGAAATGGGAGCGAAATAGTGACTTTCCTTACCAGAAAACAACTCTTGCTCGTAGGACCAAAAACTGCATGTGATTCAACTCCATTTAGGACTGGGAAACAAACGTTAGCTCGCCTTACAAGAAACACATTCTGGTTTTGAGAAAAGAGCACTCTTCTACTCTACTGTGTTTTCTGTAGGGCCAGAACAGTGAGCTGGCTCACAACAAAAGAACTGTGCTTCCTACACACACAGGCCATATCTAGTTCAACTCTGCTTAGGAAACTGACAAGAACATTAGCTCCTCTTCAGTCCAATACACTGAACTTGCTGGAAGCAGAAACGAGTGCTATTTGCACTGTGTATGGCAATGGGAGCACAATAGTGACACTTCTTACCAGAAAACTACTCTTGCTCATAGGACCAGATACTGCACGTGATTCAACTCCATTTAGGACTGGGAAACAAACACTAGCTCGCCTTACAAGAAACACACTCTGCTTTTGGAAAAGAGCACTCTTCTACTCTACTGGGTTTCCTATAGGGCCAGAACAGTGAGCTTGCTCAGAACAAAAGAACTGTGCTTCCTACACACACGGGCCATATCTAGTTCAACTCTGCTTCGGAAACTGACAAGAACAGTAGCTCCTCTTCAGTCCAATACACTGTACTTGCTGGAAGCAGAAGCTAGTGTTATTTGCACTGTGTATGGCAATGGGTGCGCAATAGTGACTCTTCTTACCAGAAAACAACTCTTGCTCGTAGGATCAGATCCTGCATGTGATTCAACTCCATTTAGGACTGGGAAACAAACACTAGCTCGCCTTACAAGAAACACACTCTGCTTTTGAGAAAAGAGGACTCTTCTCCTCTACTGTGTTTCCTATCGGGCCCGAACAGTAAGCTTGCTCAGAACAAAAGAACTGTGTTTCCTACATATACGGGCCATATGTAGTTCAACTCTGCTTAGGAAACTGACAAGAACAGTAGCTCCTCTTCAGTCCAATACACTGTACTTGCTGGGAACAGACGTGAGTGCTATTTGCACTATGTATCTCCATGGGAGCACAATAGTGACTCTTCTTACCAGAAAACAAATCTTGCTCGTAGGAATAGAAACTGCATATGAGTCAACTCCATTTAGGACTGGGAAACAAACGCTAGCTCGCCTTACGAGAAACACACTCTGCTTTTGAGAAAAGAGCACTCTTCGACTCTACTGAGTTTCCTATATGGCCAGAACAGTGAGCATGCTCAGAACAAAAGAACTGTGCTTCCTACACACACGGGCCATATCTAGTTCAACTCTGCTTAGGAAACTCACAAGAACATTAGCTCCTCTTCAGTCCAATACACTGTACTTGCTGGAAGCAGAAACGAGTGCTATTTGCACTGTGTATGGCAATGGGAGCACAATAGTGACTCTTTTTACCAGAAAACAACTCTTGCTCCTAGGACCAGATACTGCACGTGATTCAACTCCATTTAGGACTGGGAAGCAAATGCTAGCTCGCCTTACAAGAAACACACTCTGCTTTTGTAAAAGAGCACTCTTCTACTCTACTGTGTTTCCTATAGGGCCAGAACAGTGAGCTTGCTCAGAACAAAAGAACTGTGCTTCCTACACACACGGGCCATATCTAGTTCAACTCTGCTTAGGAAACTGACAAGAACAGTAGCTCCTCTTCAGTCCAATACACTGTACTTGCTGGAAGTAGACGCGAGTGCTATTTGGATTGTGTATGGCAATGGGAGTGCAATAGTGACTCTTCTTACGGGAAAACAACTCTTGCTCGTACGAACAGAAACTGCTTGTGATTCAACTCCATTTAGGACTGGGAAACAAACACTAGCTCGCCTTACAAGAAACAAACTCTTCTTTTGAGAAAAGAACACTCTTCTACTCTACTGTGTTTCCTATGGGGTCCGAACAGTGACCTTTCTAAGAAAAAAAACCTGCGCTTTCTACACTCACGGCCATACCTAGTTGAATTCTGCTTAGGAAACTGAGAAGAACAGTAGATCCTCTTCAATCCAATACACTGTATAGGCTGGGAACAGACGCCAGTGCTATTTGCCCTGTGTAGGACAATGGGAGCGCAATAGTGACTCTTCTTACCAAAAAACAACTCTTGCTCGTAGGACAAGAAACTGCATGGGATTCAACTCCATTTAGGACTGGGAAACAAACGCAAGTTTGCCTTACAAGAAACACAATCTGCTTTTGAGAAAAGAGCACTCTTCTACTCTACTGTGTTTCCTATGGGGTCTGAACAGTGAGCTTGCACAGAACAAATGAACTGTGCTTCCTACTCACCTGGGCCATATCTAGTTCAACTCTGCTTAAGAAACTGACAAGAACAGTAGCTCCTCTTCAGTCCAATACACTGTACTTCCTGAAAGCACAAAGGAGTGCTATTTGCACTTTGTATGGCAATGGGAGCGCAATAGTGACTCTTCTTACCAGAAAACAACACTTGCTTGTAGGACCAGAAACTGCATGTGATTCTACTCCATTTATGACTGGGAAACAAACTCTAGCTCCCCTTACAAGAAACACACTCTGCTTTTGGAAAAGAGCACTCTTCTACTCTACAGTGTTTCCTATAGGGCCAAAACAGTGAGCTTGCTCAGAACAAAAGAACTGTGCTTCCTAAACACACGGGCCATATCTAGTTTAACTGTGCTTAAGAAACTGACAAGCACAGTAGCTCCCCTTCAGTCCAATACACTGTACTTGCTGGGAACAGACGCGAGTGCTATTTGCACTGTGTATGGCAATGGGAGCGAAATAGTGACTTTCCTTACCAGAAAACAACTCTTGCTCGTAGGACCAAAAACTGCATGTGATTCAACTCCATTTAGGACTGGGAAACAAACGTTAGCTCGCCTTACAAGAAACACATTCTGGTTTTGAGAAAAGAGCACTCTTCTACTCTACTGTGTTTTCTGTAGGGCCAGAACATTGAGCTGGCTCACAACAAAAGAACTGTGCTTCCTACACACACAGGCCATATCTAGTTCAACTCTGCTTAGGAAACTGACAAGAACATTAGCTCCTCTTCAGTCCAATACACTGAACTTGCTGGAAGCAGAAACGAGTGCTATTTGCACTGTGTATGGCAATGGGAGCACAATAGTGACACTTCTTACCAGAAAACTACTCTTGCTCATAGGACCAGATACTGCACGTGATTCAACTCCATTTAGGACTGGGAAACAAACACTAGCTCGCCTTACAAGAAACACACTCTGCTTTTGGAAAAGAGCACTCTTCTACTCTACTGGGTTTCCTATAGGGCCAGAACAGTGAGCTTGCTCAGAACAAAAGAACTGTGCTTCCTACACACACGGGCCATATCTAGTTCAACTCTGCTTCGGAAACTGACAAGAACAGTAGCTCCTCTTCAGTCCAATACACTGTACTTGCTGGAAGCAGAAGCTAGTGTTATTTGCACTGTGTATGGCAATGGGTGCGCAATAGTGACTCTTCTTACCAGAAAACAACTCTTGCTCGTAGGATCAGATCCTGCATGTGATTCAACTCCATTTAGGACTGGGAAACAAACACTAGCTCGCCTTACAAGAAACACACTCTGCTTTTGAGAAAAGAGGACTCTTCTCCTCTACTGTGTTTTCTATCGGGCCCGAACAGTAAGCTTGCTCAGAACAAAAGAACTGTGTTTCCTACATATACGGGCCATATGTAGTTCAACTCTGCTTAGGAAACTGACAAGAACAGTAGCTCCTCTTCAGTCCAATACACTGTACTTGCTGGGAACAGACGCGAGTGCTATTTGCACTATGTATCTCCATGGGAGCACAATAGTGACTCTTCTTACCAGAAAACAAATCTTGCTCGTAGGAATAGAAACTGCATATGAGTCAACTCTATTTAGGACTGGGAAACAAACGCTAGCTCGCCTTACGAGAAACACACTCTGCTTTTGAGAAAAGAGCACTCTTCGACTCTACTGAGTTTCCTATATGGCCAGAACAGTGAGCATGCTCAGAACAAAAGAACTGTGCTTCCTACACACACGGGCCATATCTAGTTCAACTCTGCTTAGGAAACTCACAAGAACATTAGCTCCTCTTCAGTCCAATACACTGTACTTGCTGGAAGCAGAAACGAGTGCTATTTGCACTGTGTATGGCAATGGGAGCACAATAGTGACTCTTCTTACCAGAAAACAACTCTTGCTCCTAGGACCAGATACTGCACGTGATTCAACTCCATTTAGGACTGGGAAGCAAATGCTAGCTCGCCTTACAAGAAACACACTCTGCTTTTGTAAAAGAGCACTCTTCTACTCTACTGTGTTTCCTATAGGGCCAGAACAGTGAGCTTGCTCAGAACAAAAGAACTGTGCTTCCTACACACACGGGCCATATCTAGTTCAACTCTGCTTAGGAAACTGACAAGAACAGTAGCTCCTCTTCAGTCCAATACACTGTACTTGCTGGAAGTAGACGCGAGTGCTATTTGGACTCTGTATGGCAATGGGAGTGCAATAGTGACTCTTCTTACGGGAAAACAACTCTTGCTCGTACGAACAGAAACTGCTTGTGATTCAACTCCATTTAGGACTGGGAAACAAACACTAGCTCGCCTTACAAGAAACACACTCTTCTTTTGAGAAAAGAACACTCTTCTACTCTACTGTGTTTCCTATGGGGTCCGAACAGTGACCTTTCTAAGAAAAAAAACCTGCGCTTTCTACACTCACGGCCATACCTAGTTGAATTCTGCTTAGGAAACTGAGAAGAACAGTAGATCCTCTTCAATCCAATACACTGTATAGGCTGGGAACAGACGCCAGTGCTATTTGCCCTGTGTAGGACAATGGGAGCGCAATAGTGACTCTTCTTACCAAAAAACAACTCTTGCTCGTAGGACAAGAAACTGCATGGGATTCAACTCCATTTAGGACTGGGAAACAAACGCAAGTTTGCCTTACAAGAAACACAATCTGCTTTTGAGAAAAGAGCACTCTTCTACTCTACTGTGTTTCCTATGGGGTCTGAACAGTGAGCTTGCACAGAACAAATGAACTGTGCTTCCTACTCACCTGGGCCATATCTAGTTCAACTCTGCTTAAGAAACTGACAAGAACAGTAGCTCCTCTTCAGTCCAATACACTGTACTTCCTGAAAGCACAAAGGAGTGCTATTTGCACTTTGTATGGCAATGGGAGCGCAATAGTGACTCTTCTTACCAGAAAACAACACTTGCTTGTAGGACCAGAAACTGCATGTGATTCTACTCCATTTATGACTGGGAAACAAACTCTAGCTCCCCTTACAAGAAACACACTCTGCTTTTGGAAAAGAGCACTCTTCTACTCTACAGTGTTTCCTATAGGGCCAAAACAGTGAGCTTGCTCAGAACAAAAGAACTGTGCTTCCTAAACACACGGGCCATATCTAGTTTAACTGTGCTTAAGAAACTGACAAGCACAGTAGCTCCCCTTCAGTCCAATACACTGTACTTGCTGGGAACAGACGCGAGTGCTATTTGCACTGTGTATGGCAATGGGAGCGAAATAGTGACTTTCCTTACCAGAAAACAACTCTTGCTCGTAGGACCAAAAACTGCATGTGATTCAACTCCATTTAGGACTGGGAAACAAACGTTAGCTCGCCTTACAAGAAACACATTCTGGTTTTGAGAAAAGAGCACTCTTCTACTCTACTGTGTTTTCTGTAGGGCCAGAACATTGAGCTGGCTCACAACAAAAGAACTGTGCTTCCTACACACACAGGCCATATCTAGTTCAACTCTGCTTAGGAAACTGACAAGAACATTAGCTCCTCTTCAGTCCAATACACTGAACTTGCTGGAAGCAGAAACGAGTGCTATTTGCACTGTGTATGGCAATGGGAGCACAATAGTGACACTTCTTACCAGAAAACTACTCTTGCTCATAGGACCAGATACTGCACGTGATTCAACTCCATTTAGGACTGGGAAACAAACACTAGCTCGCCTTACAAGAAACACACTCTGCTTTTGGAAAAGAGCACTCTTCTACTCTACTGGGTTTCCTATAGGGCCAGAACAGTGAGCTTGCTCAGAACAAAAGAACTGTGCTTCCTACACACACGGGCCATATCTAGTTCAACTCTGCTTCGGAAACTGACAAGAACAGTAGCTCCTCTTCAGTCCAATACACTGTACTTGCTGGAAGCAGAAGCTAGTGTTATTTGCACTGTGTATGGCAATGGGTGCGCAATAGTGACTCTTCTTACCAGAAAACAACTCTTGCTCGTAGGATCAGATCCTGCATGTGATTCAACTCCATTTAGGACTGGGAAACAAACACTAGCTCGCCTTACAAGAAACACACTCTGCTTTTGAGAAAAGAGGACTCTTCTCCTCTACTGTGTTTTCTATCGGGCCCGAACAGTAAGCTTGCTCAGAACAAAAGAACTGTGTTTCCTACATATACGGGCCATATGTAGTTCAACTCTGCTTAGGAAACTGACAAGAACAGTAGCTCCTCTTCAGTCCAATACACTGTACTTGCTGGGAACAGACGCGAGTGCTATTTGCACTATGTATCTCCATGGGAGCACAATAGTGACTCTTCTTACCAGAAAACAAATCTTGCTCGTAGGAATAGAAACTGCATATGAGTCAACTCTATTTAGGACTGGGAAACAAACGCTAGCTCGCCTTACGAGAAACACACTCTGCTTTTGAGAAAAGAGCACTCTTCGACTCTACTGAGTTTCCTATATGGCCAGAACAGTGAGCATGCTCAGAACAAAAGAACTGTGCTTCCTACACACACGGGCCATATCTAGTTCAACTCTGCTTAGGAAACTCACAAGAACATTAGCTCCTCTTCAGTCCAATACACTGTACTTGCTGGAAGCAGAAACGAGTGCTATTTGCACTGTGTATGGCAATGGGAGCACAATAGTGACTCTTCTTACCAGAAAACAACTCTTGCTCCTAGGACCAGATACTGCACGTGATTCAACTCCATTTAGGACTGGGAAGCAAATGCTAGCTCGCCTTACAAGAAACACACTCTGCTTTTGTAAAAGAGCACTCTTCTACTCTACTGTGTTTCCTATAGGGCCAGAACAGTGAGCTTGCTCAGAACAAAAGAACTGTGCTTCCTACACACACGGGCCATATCTAGTTCAACTCTGCTTAGGAAACTGACAAGAACAGTAGCTCCTCTTCAGTCCAATACACTGTACTTGCTGGAAGTAGACGCGAGTGCTATTTGGACTCTGTATGGCAATGGGAGTGCAATAGTGACTCTTCTTACGGGAAAACAACTCTTGCTCGTACGAACAGAAACTGCTTGTGATTCAACTCCATTTAGGACTGGGAAACAAACACTAGCTCGCCTTACAAGAAACACACTCTTCTTTTGAGAAAAGAGCACTCTTCTACTCTACTGTGATTCCTATGGGGTCCGAACAGTGACCTTTCTAAGAAAAAAAAACTGCGCTTTCTACACACACGGCCATACCTAGTTCAATTCTGCTTAGGAAACTGAGAAGAACAGTAGATCCTCTTCAATCCAATACACTGTATAGGCTGGGAACAGACGCCAGTGCTATTTGCCCTGTGTAGGACAATGGGAGCGCAATAGTGACTCTTCTTACCAAAAAACAACTCTTGCTCGTAGGACAAGAAACTGCATGGGATTCAACTCCATTTAGGACTGGGAAACAAACGCAAGTTTGCCTTACAAGAAACACAATCTGCTTTTGAGAAAAGAGCACTCTTCTACTCTACTGTGTTTCCTATGGGGTCCGAACAGTGAGCTTGCACAGAACAAATGAACTGTGCTTCCTACTCACCTGGGCCATATCTAGTTCAACTCTGCTTAGGAAACTGACAAGTACAGTAGCTCCTCTTCAGTCCAATACACTGTACTTTCTGGGAACAGACTCAAGTGCTATTTGCACTGTGTATGGCAATGGGAGTGCAATAGTGACTCTTCTTACCAGAAAAAAACTGTTGCTCGTAGGAATAGAAGCTGCATGTGATTCACCTCCATTTAGGACTGGGAAAGAAACACTAGCTCGCTTTACAAAAAACAAACTCTGCTTTTGAGAAAAGAGCACTCTTCTACTCTACTGTGTTTCCTACAGGGCCAGAACAGTGAGCTTGCTCATAACAAAAGAAGTGTGCTTCCTACACACAGGGGCCATATCTAGTTCAACTCTGCTTAGGAAACTGACAAGAACAGTAGCTCCTCTTCAGTCCAATTCACTATACTTGCTGGGAACAGACGCGAGTGCTATTTGCACTGTGTATGGCAATGGGAGCGCAATAGTGTCTTTCCTTACCAGAAAACAACTCTTACTCCTAGGACCAGAAACTGCATGTGATTCAACTCCATTTAGGACTGGGAAACAAATGCTAGCTCGCCTTACAAGAAACATACTCTGCTTTTGAGAAAAGAGCACTCTTCTACTCCACTGTGTTTCCTGTATGGCCAGAACAGTGAGCTGACTCAGAACAAAAGAACTGTGTTTCCTACACAAACGGGCCATATCTAGTTCAACTCTGCTTAGGAAACTGACAAGAACAGTAGCTCCTCTTCAGTCCAATTAACTGTACTTGCTGGAAACAGACGCGAGTGCTATTTGCACTGTGTATGGCAATGGGAGCTCAATAGTGTCTTTCCTTTCCAGAAAACAACTCTTGCTCCTAGGACCAGAAACTGCATGTGATTCAACTCCATTTAAGACTGGGAAACAAACGCTAGCTCATCTTACAAGAAACATACTCTGCTTTTGAGAAAAGAGCACTCTTCTACTCTACCGGGTTTCCTATGGGGTCCGAACATGAGCTTGCTCAGAAAGAAGAACTGTGATTCCTACACACAAGGGCCATATCTAGTTCAACTCTGCTTATGAAACTGACAAGAACAGAAGCTCCTCTTCAGTCCAATACACTATACTTGTTGGGAACAGTCGCGACTGCTATTTGCACTGTGTATGGCAATGGGAGCACAATAGTGACTTTTTTTACCAGAAAACAATTCTTGCTACTAAGTCCAGAAACTGCATGGGATTCAACTCCATTTAGGACTGGGAAACAAACGCTAGCTCGCCTTACAAGAAACACACTCTGCTTTTGAGAAAAGAGCACTCTTCTACTCTACTGTGTTTCCTATAGGGTTAGAAGAGTGAGCTTGCTCAGAACAAAAGAACTGTGCTTCGTACACACGGGCCATATCTATTTCAACAATGCTTAGGAAACTGATAAGAACAGTAGCTCCTCTTCAGTCCAATACACTGTACTTGCTGGAAGCAGAAGCTAGTGTTATTTGCACTGTGTATGGCAATGGGTGCGCAATAGTGACTCTCCTTACCAGAAAACAACTCTTGCTCGTAGGATCAGATTCTGCATGTGATTCAACTCCATTTAGGACTGGGAAACAAACACTAGCTCGCCTTACAAGAAACACAATCTGCTTTTGAGAAAAGAGCACTCTTCTACTCTACTGTGTTTCCTATAGGGCTAGAAGAGAGAGCTTGCTCAGAACAAAAGAAGTGTTCTTCCTACACACACGGGCCATATCTAGTTCAACTCTGCTTAAGAAACTGACAAGAACAGTAGCTCCTCTTCAGTCCAATACACTGTACTTGCTGGGAACAGAGGCGAGTGCTATTTGCACTGTGTATGGCAATGGGAGCTCAATAGTGTCTTTCCTTACCAGAAAACAACTCTTGCTCGTAGGACCAGAAACTGCATGTGATTCAACTCCATTTAGGAATGGGAAACAAACACTAGCTCGCCTTACAAGAAACACACTCTGCTTTTGAGAAAAGGGCACTCTTCTACTCTAATGTGTTTCCTATGCAGTCTGAAGAGTGAGCTTGCTCAGAACAAAAGAACTGTGCTTCCTACACACACGGGCTATATCTAGTTCAACTCTGCTTAGGAAACTGACAAGAACAGTAGCTCCTCTTCAGTCCAATACACTGTACTTGCTGAAAGCACAAACGAGTGCTATTTGCACTTTGTATGGCAATGGGAGCGCAATAGTGACTCTTCTTACCAGAAAACAACTCTTGCTTGTAGGACCAGATACTGCATGTGATTCTACTCCATTTATGACTGGGAAACGAACTCTAGCTCCCCTTACAAGAAACACACTCTGCTTTTGGAAAAGAGCACTCTTCTACTCTACTGTGTTTCCTATAGGGCCAAAACAGTGAGCTTGCTCAGAACAATTGAACTGTGCTTCCTAAACACACGGGCCATATCTAGTTTAACTGTGCTTAAGAAACTGACAAGAAGAATAGCTCCCCTTCAGTCCAATACACTGTACTTGCTGGGAACAGACGCGAGTGCTATTTGCACTGTGTATGGCAATGGGAGCGCAATAGTGACTTTCCTTACCAGAAAACAACTCTTGCTCGTAGGACCAAAAACTGCATGTGATTCAACTCCATTTAGGACTGGGAAACAAACGTTAGCTCGCCTTACAAGAAACACATTCTGGTTTTGAGAAAAGAGCACTCTTCTACTCTACTGTGTTTTCTGTAGGGCCAGAACAGTGAGCTGGCTCACAACAATAGAACTGTGCTTCCTACACACACAGGCCATATCTAGTTCAACTCTGCTTAGTAACTGACAAGAACAGTAGCTCCTCTTCAGTCCAATTAACTGTACTTGCTGGAAACAGACGCGAGTGCTATTTGCACTGTGTATGGCAATGGGAGCTCAATAGTGTCTTTCCTTTCCAGAAAACAACTCTTGCTCCTAGGACCAGAAACTGCATGTGATTCAACTCCATTTAGGACTGGGAAACAAACGCTATCTCGACGTTCAAGAAACACACTCTGTTTTTGAGAAAAGAGCACTCTTCTACTCTTCTGTGTTTCCTTTGGGGTCCAAACAGTGTGCTTGCTCAGAACAAAAGAACTGTGCTTCCTACACACACGGGCCATATCTACTTCAACTCTGCTTAGGAAACTGACAAGAACAGTAGTTCCTCTTCAGTCCAATACACTGTATTTGCTGGGAACAGACGCGAGAGCTATTTGCACTGTATATGGCAATGAGAACGCAATAGTGACTTTCCTTACCAGAAAACAACTCTTGCTCATAGGACCAAAAACTGCATGGGATTCAACTCCATTTCAGACTGGGAAACAAAGGCTAGCTTGCCTTACAAGAAACACACTCTGCTTTTGAGAAAAGAGCACTCTTCTACTCTAGAGTGATTCCTATGGGGTCCGAACAGGGAGGTTGCTCAGAACAAAAGAACTGTGCTTCCTACACACACGGGCCATATCTAGTTCAACTCTGCTTAAGAAACTGAGAAGAACAGTAGCTCATCTTCAGTCCAATACACTGTACTTGCTGGGAACAGACGAGAGTGCTATTTGCACTATGTATGGCAATGGGAGCGCAATAGTAACTTTCCTTACCAGAAAACAACTCTAGCTCGTAGGACCAAAAACTGCATGTGATTCAACTCCATTTAGGACTGGGAAACAAATGCTAGCTCGCCTTACAAGAAAAACACTCTGCTTTTGAGAAAAGAGCACTCTTCTACTCTACTGTGTTTCCTAAAGGGACAAAACAGTGAGCTTGCTCAGAACAAAAGAACTGTGCTTCCTACACACACGGTCATATCTAGTTCAATTCTGCTTATGAAACTGACAAGAACAGTAGATACTCTTCAGTCCCATACACTGTACTTGCTGTGAACAGACGCCAGTGCTATTTGCCCTGTGTATGAAAATGGGAGCACAATAGTGACTCTTCTTACCAGAACACAACTCTTGCTCATAGGACCAGAAACTGGATGTGATTCAACTCCATTTAGGACTGGGAAACAAACGCTAGCTCGCCTTGCAAGAAACACACTCTGCTTTTGAGAAAAGAGCACTCTTCTACTCTACTGTGTTTCCTATAGGGCTAGAAGAGAGAGCTTGCTCAGAACAAAAGAAGTGTTCTTCCTACACACACGGGCCATATCTAGTTCAACTCTGCTTAAGAAACTGACAAGAACAGTAGCTCCTCTTCAGTCCAATACACTGTACTTGCTGGGAACAGTGGCGAGTGCTATTTGCACTGTGTATGGCAATGGGAGCTCAATAGTGTCTTTCCTTACCAGAAAACAACTCTTGCTCGTAGGACCAGAAACTGCATGTGATTCAACTCCATTTAGGAATGGGAAACAAACGCTAGCTCGCCTTACAAGAAACACACTCTGCTTTTGAGAAAAGGGCACTCTTCTACTCTACTGTGTTTCCTATGCAGTCTGAAGAGTGAGCTTGCTCAGAACAAAAGAACTGTGCTTCCTACACACACGGGCTATATCTAGTTCAACTCTGCTTAGGAAACTGACAAGAACAGTAGCTCCTCTTCAGTCCAATACACTGTACTTGCTGAAAGCACAAACGAGTGCTATTTTCACTTTGTATGGCAATGGGAGCGCAATAGTGACTCTTCTTACCAGAAAACAACTCTTGCTTGTAGGACCAGATACTGCATGTGATTCTACTCCATTTATGACTGGGAAACGAACTCTAGCTCCCCTTACAAGAAACACACTCTGCTTTTGGAAAAGAGCACTCTTCTACTCTACTGTGTTTCCTATAGGGCCAAAACAGTGAGCTTGCTCAGAACAATTGAACTGTGATTCCTAAACACACGGGCCATATCTAGTTTAACTGTGCTTAAGAAACTGACAAGAAGAATAGCTCCCCTTCAGTCCAATACACTGTACTTGCTGGGAACAGACGCGAGTGCTATTTGCACTGTGTAGGGCAATGGGAGCGCAATAGTGACTTTCCTTACCAGAAAACAACTCTTGCTCGTAGGACCAAAAACTGCATGTGATTCAACTCCATTTAGGACTGGGAAACAAACGTTAGCTCGCCTTACAAGAAACACATTCTGGTTTTGAGAAAAGAGCACTCTTCTACTCTACTGTGTTTTCTGTAGGGCCAGAACAGTGAGCTGGCTCACAACAATAGAACTGTGCTTCCTACACACACAGGCCATATCTAGTTCAAATCTGCTTAGGAAACTGACAAGAACAGCAGCTCCTCTTCAGTCCAATTAACTGTACTTGCTGGAAACAGACGCGAGTGCTATTTGCACTGTGTATGGCAATGGGAGCTCAATAGTGTCTTTCCTTTCCAGAAAACAACTCTTGCTCCTAGGACCAGAAACTGCATGTGATTCAACTCCATTTAGGACTGGGAAACAAACGCTATCTCGACGTACAAGAAACACACTCTGCTTTTGAGAAAAGAGCACTCTTCTACTCTTCTGTGTTTCCTTTGGGGTCCAAACAGTGTGCTTGCTCAGAACAAAAGAACTGTGCTTCCTACACACACGGGCCATATCTACTTCAACTCTGCTTAGGAAACTGACAAGAACAGTAGCTCCTCTTCAGTCCAATACACTGTATTTGCTGGGAACAGACGCGAGAGCTATTTGCACTGTATATGGCAATGAGAACGCAATAGTGACTTTCCTTACCAGAAAACAACTCTTGCTTCTAGGACCAGATACTGCACGTGATTCAACTCCATTTAGGACTGGGAAGCAAACGTTAGCTTGCCTTACAAGAAACACACTCTGATTTTGTAAAAGAGCACTCTTCTACTCTACTGTGTTTCCTATAGGGCCAGAACAGTGAGCTTGCTCAGAACAAAAGAAGTGTGCTTCCTAAACACACGGGCCATATCTAGTTCAACTCGCTTAGGAAACTGACAAGAACAGTAACTCCTCTTCAGTCCAATACACTGTACTTGCTGGAAGTAGACGCGAGTGCTATTTGGACTGTGTATGGCAATGGGAGTGCAATAGTGACTCTTCTTACGGGAAAACAACTCTTGCTCGTATGAACAGAAACTGCTTGTGATTCAACTCCATTTAGGACTGGGAAACAAACACTAGCTCGCCTTACAAGAAACACACTCTGCTTTTGAGAAAAGAGCACTCTTCTACTCTACTGTGTTTCCTATGGGGTCCGAACAGTGACCTTTCTAAGAAAAAAAAACTGTGCTTTCTACACACATGGCCATACCTAGTTCAATTCTGCTTAGGAAACTGAGAAGAACAGTAGATCCTCTTCAATCCAATACACTGTATAGGCTGGGAATAGACGCCAGTGCTATTTGCCCTGTGTAGGACAATGGGAGCACAATAGTGACTCTTCTTACCAAAAAACAACTCTTGCTCGTAGGACAAGAAACTGCATGGGATTCAACTCCATTTAGGACTGGGAAACAAACGCTAGTTTGCCTTACAAGAAACACAATCTGCTTTTGAGGAAAGAGCACTCTTCTACTCTACTGTGTTTCCTATGGGGTCCGAACAGTGAGCTTGCACAGAACAAATGAACTGTGCTTCCTACTCACATGGGCCATATCTAGTTCAACTCTGCTTAGGAAACTGACAAGTACAGTAGCTCCTCTTCAGTCCAATACACTGTACTTTCTGGGAACAGACTCAAGTGCTATTTGCACTGTGTATGGCAATGGGAGTGCAATAGTGACTCTTCTTACCAGAAAAAAACTTTTGCTCGTAGGAATAGAAGCTGCATGTGATTCACCTCCATTTAGGACTGGGAAAGAAACACAAGCTTGCTTTACAAAAAACAAACTCTGCTTTTGAGAAAAGAGCACTCTTCTACTCTACTGTGTTTCCTACAGGGCCAGAACAGTGAGCTTGCACAGAACAAATGAACTGTGCTTCCTACACACACGGGCCATATCTAGTTCAACTCGGCTTAGGAAACTGACAAGAACAGTAGCTCCTCTTCAGTCCAATTCACTATACTTTCTGGGAACAGACGCGAGTGCTATTTGCACTGTGTATGGCAATGGGAGAGCAATAGTGTCTTTCCTTTCAAGAAAACAACTCTTACTCCTAGGTCCAGAAACTGCATGTGATTCAACTCCATTTAGTACTGGGAAACAAATGCTAGCTCGCCTTACAAGAAACATACTCTGCCTTTGAGAAAAGAGCACTCTTCTACTCTACTGTGTTTCCTGTATGGCCAGAACAGTGAGCTGACTCAGAACAAAAGAACTGTGCTTCCTACACACACGGGCCATATCTAGTTCAACTCTGCTTAGGAAACTGACAAGAACAGTGGCTCCTCTTCAGTCCAATTAACTGTACTTGCTGGAAACAGACGCGAGTGCTATTTGCACTGTGTATGGCAATGGGAGCTCAATAGTGTCTTTCCTTTCCAGAAAACAACTCTTGCTCCTAGGACCAGAAACTGCATGTGATTCAACTCCATTTAAGACTGGGAAACAAACGCTAGCTCATCTTACAAGAAACATACTCTGCTTTTGAGAAAAGAGCACTCTTCTACTCTACCGGGTTTCCTATGGGGTCCGAACAGTGAGCTTGCTCAGAAAGAAGAACTGTGATTCCTACACACAAGGGCCATATCTAGTTCAACTCTGCTTATGAAACTGACAAGAACAGAAGCTCCTCTTCAGTCCAATACACTATACTTGCTGGGAACAGTCGCGACTGCTATTTGCACTGTGTATGGCAATGGGAGCACAATAGTGACTTTTTTTACCAGAAAACAATTCTTGCTACTAAGTCCAGAAACTGCATGGGATTCAACTCCATTTAGGACTGGGAAACAAACGCTAGCTCGCCTTACAAGAAACACACTCTGCTTTTGAGAAAAGAGCACTCTTCTACTCTACTGTGTTTCCTATAGGGCCAGAAGAGAGAGCTTGCTCAGAACAAAAGAAGTGTGCTTCCTACACACACGGGCCATATCTAGTTCAACTCTGCTTAAGAAACTGACAAGAACAGTAGCTCCTCTTCAGTCCAATTCACTGCACTTGCTGGGAACAGTGGCGAGTGCTATTTGCACTGTGTATGGCAGTGGGAGCTCAATAGTGTCTTTCCTTACCAGAAAACAACTCTTGCTCGTAGGACCGGAAACTGCATGTGATTCAACTCCATTTAGGAATGGGAAACAAACGCTAGCTCGCCTAACAAGAAACACACTCTGCTTTTGAGAAAAGGGCACTCTTCTACTCTACTGTGTTTCCTATGCAGTCTGAAGAGTGAGCTTGCTCAGAACAAAAGAACTGTGCTTCCTACACACACGGGCTATATCTAGTTCAACTCTGCTTAGGAAACTGACAAGAACAGTAGCTCCTCTTCAGTCCAATACACTGTACTTGCTGGAAGCACAAACGAGTGCTATTTGCACTTTGTATGGCAATGGGAGCGCAATAGTGACTCTTCGTACCAGAAAACAACTCTTGCTTGTAGGACCAGATACTGCATGTGATTCTACTCCATTTATGACTGGGAAACAAACTCTAGCTCCCCTTACAAGAAACACACTCTGCTTTTGGAAAAGAGCACTCTTCTACTCTACTGTGTTTCCTATAGGGCCAGAACAGTGAGCTTGCTCAGAACAAAAGAACTGTGCTTCATACACACACGGGCCATATCTAGTTTAACTGTGCTTAAGAAACTGACAAGAACAGTAGCTCCCCTTCAGTCCAATACACTGTACTTGCTGGGAACAGACGCGAGTGCTATTTGCACTGTGTATGGCAATGGGAGCGCAATAGTGACTTTCCTTACCAGAAAACAACTCTTGCTTGTAGGACCAAAAACTGCATGTGATTCAACTCCATTTAGGACTGGGAAACAAACGTTAGCTCGCCTTACAAGAAACACATTCTGGTTTTGAGAAACGAGCACTCTTCTACTCTACTGTGTTTTCTGTAGGGCCAGAACAGTGAGCTGGCTCACAACAAAAGAACTGTGCTTCCTACACACACAGGCCATATCTAGTTCAACTCTGCATAGGAAACTGACAAGAACAGTAGCTCCTCTTCAGTCCAATTAACTGTACTTGCTGGAAACAGACGCGAGTGCTTTTTGCACTGTGTATGGCAATGGGAGCTCAATAGTGTCTTTCCTTTCCAGAAAACAACTCTTGCTCCTAGGACCAGAAACTGCATGAGATTCAACTCCATTTAAGACTGGGAAACAAACGCTATCTCGACGTACAAGAAACACACTCTGCTTTTGAGAAAAGAGCACTCTTCTACTCTTCTGTGTTTCCTTTGGGGTCCAAACAGTGTGCTTGCTCAGAACAAAAGAACTGTGCTTCCTACACACACGGGCCATATCTACTTCAACTCTGCTTAGGAAACTGACAAGAACAGTAGCTCCTCTTCAGTCCAATACACTGTACTTGCTGGGAACAGATGCGAGAGCTATTTGCACTGTATATGGCAATGAGAACGCAATAGTGACTTTCCTTACCAGAAAACAACTCTTGCTCGTAGGACCAAAAACTGCATGGATTCAACTCCATTTCAGACTGGGAAACAAAGGCTAGCTTGCCTTACAAGAAACACACTCTGCTTTTGAGAAAAGAGCACTCTTCTACTCTAGAGTGATTCCTATGGGGTCCGAACAGGGAGGTTGCTCAGAACAAAAGAACTGTGCTTCCTACACACACGGGCCATATCTAGTTCAACTCTGCTTAAGAAACTGAGAAGAACAGTAGCTCATCTTCAGTCCAATACACTGTACTTGCTGGGAACAGACGCGAGTGCTATTTGCACTATGTATGGCAATGGGAGCGCAATAGTAACTTTCCTTACCAGAAAAAAAACTCTAGCTCGTAGGACCAAAAACTGCATGTGATTCAACTCCATTTAGGACTGGGAAACAAATGCTAGCTCGCCTTACAAGAAAAACACTCTGCTTTTGAGAAAAGAGTACTATTCTTCTCTACTGTGTTTCCTATATTGCCAGAACAGTGATCTTGCTCAGAACATAAGAACTGTGCTTCCTACACACACGGGCCATATCTAGTTCAACTCTACTTAGGAAACTGACAAGAAGAGTAGCTCCTCTTCAGTCCAATACACTGTACATGCTGGGAACAGACGCCACTGTTATTTTCCCTGTGTATGAAAATGGGAGCACAATAGTGACTCTTCTTACCAGAAAACAACTCTTGCTCGTAGGACCAGAAATTGCATGGGATTCAACTCCATTTAGGACTGGGAAACAAACGCTAGCTCGCTTTACAAGAAACACACTCTGCTTTTGAGAAAAGAGCACTCATTTACTCTACTGTGTTTCCTTTGGGGTCCAAACAGTGAGCTTGCTCAGAACAAAAGAACTGTGCTTCCTACACACACGGGCCATATCTAGTTCAACTCTGCTTAGGAAACTGACAAGAACAGCAGCTCCTCTTCAGTCCCATACACTGTCCTGCTGGGAACAGACGCCAGTGCTATTTGCCCTTTGTATGACAATGGGAGTGAAATAGTGACGCTTCTTACCAGAAGACAACTATTGCTCGTAGGACCACAAACTGCATGTGATTCAACTCCATTTAGGACTGGGAAACAAACGTTAGCTCGCCTTAAAAGAAACACTCTCTGCTTTTGAGAAAAGAGCACTCTTCTACTCTACTACTGTGTTTCCTATATGGCCAGAATAGTGAGCTTGCTCAGAACAACAGAACTGTGCTTCCTACACACACGAGCTCTATCTAGTTCAACTCTGCTTAGGAAACTGACAAGAACAGTAGCTCCTCTTCAGTCCAATACACTGTACTTCCTGGGAAAAGACGCCAGTGCTATTTGCCCTGTGTATGACAATGGGAGCTCAATAGTGACTCTTCTTATCAAAAAAAACTCTTGCTTGTAGGACCAGAATCTGCATGTGATTCAACTCCATTTAGGACTGGGAAACAAACGCTACCTCGCCTTACAAGAAACACACTCTGCTTTTGAGAAAAGAGCGCTCTTCTACTCTACTGTGTTTCCTATAGAGCCAGAATAGTGAGCTTGCTCAGAACAAAAGAAATGTGCTTCCTACAAACACGGGCTATATCTAGTTCAACTCTGCTTAGGAAACTGACAAGAACAGTACCTCCTCTTCAGTCCAATACACTGTACATGTTGGGAACAGACGCCAATGCTCTTTGCCCTGTGTATGACAATGGGAGCGCAATAGTGACTCTTCTTACCAGAAAACAACTCTTGCTCGTAGAACCAGAAACTGCATGGGATTCAACTCCATATCAGACTGGGAAACAAATTTTAGCTTGCCTTACAAGAAACACACTCTGCTTTTGAGAAAAGAGCACTCTTCTACTCTAATGTATTTCCTTTGGGGTCCGAACAGTGAGCTTGCTCAGAACAAAAGAACTGTGCTTCCTACACACATGGGCCATATCTAGTTCAACTCTGCTTAGGAAACTGACAAGAACAGTAGCTCCTCTTCAGTCCAATACATTGTACTTGAAGGGAACAGACACGAGTCCTATTTGCACTGTGTGTGGCAATGGGAGGGCAATAGTGACTTTCCTTACAAGAAAACAACTCTTGCTCGTAGGACCAAATACTGCATGTGATTCAACTCCATTTAGGACTGGGAAACAAACGCTAGCTTGCCTTACAAGAAACACACTCTGCTTTTGAGAAAAGAGCACTCTTCTACTCTACTGGGTTTCCTATAGGGCCAGAACAGTGAGCATGCTCAGAACAAAAGAACTGTGCTTCCTACACACACGGGCCATATCTAGTTCAACTCTGCTTAGGAAACTGACAAGAACAGTAGCTCCTCTTCAGTCCAATACATGGTACATGCTGGGAACAGAAGCCAGTGATATTTGCCCTGTGTATGACAATGGGAGCACAATAGTGATTCTTCTTACCAGAAAACAGCTCTTGCTCGTAGGACCAGAAACTACATGTGATTCAACTCCATTTAGGACTGGGAAACAAACACTAGCTCGCCTTACAAGAAACACACTCTGCATTTGTGAAAAGATCACTCTTCTCCTCTACTATGTTTCCTATAGGGCCAGAATAGTGAGCTTGCTCAGAAAGAAAGAACTGTGTTTCCTACACACACGGCCATATCTAGTTCAACTCTGCTTAGGAAACTGACAAGAACAGTACCTCCTCTTCAGTCCAATACACTGTACATGCTGGGAATAGACGCCAGTGTTATTTGCCCTGTGTATGACAATGGGAGCGCAATAGTGACTCTTCTTTCCAGAAAACAACTCTTGTGCGTAGGACCAGAAACTGCATGGGATTCAACTCCATTTCAGACTGGGAAACAAATGTTAATTCGCCTTACAAGAAACACACTCTGCTTTTGAGAAAAGAGCACTCTTCTACTCTACTGTATTTCCTTTGGGGTCCGAACAGTGAGCTTGCCCAGAACAAAAGAACTGTGCTTCCTACACACATGGGCCATATCTAGTTCAACTCTGCTTAGGAAACTGACAAGAACAGTAGCTCCTCTTCAGTCCAATACACTGTACTTGATGGTAACAGACGCGTGTCCTATTTGCACTGTGTGTGGCAATGGGAGCGCAATAGTGACTTTCCTTACCAGAAAACAACTCTTGCTCGTAGGACCAAAAACTGCATGTGATTCAACTCCATTTAGGACTGTGAAACAAACGGTAGTTTGCCTTACAAGAAACACACTCTGCTTTTGAGAAAAGAGCACTCTTCTTCTCTACTGGGTTTCCTATAAGGCCAGAACAGTGAGCAAGCTCAGAACAAAAGAACTGTGCTTCCTACACACACGGCCATATCTAGTTCAATTCTGCTTTGGAAACTGACAAGAACAGTAGATCCTCTTCAGTTCCATACACTGTACTTGCTGGGAACAGACACCAGTGCTATTTGCCCTGTGTATGACAATGGGAGCGCAGTAGTGACTCTTCTTACCAGAAAACAACTCTTCTTCATAGGACGAGAAACTGCATGTGATTCAACTCCATTTAGGACTGGGAAATAAACACTAGCTCGCCTTACAAGAAACACACTCTGCTTTTGAGAAAAGAGCACTCTTCTACTCTACTGTGTTTCCTATAGGGCCTGAATAGTGAGCTTGCTCAGAACAAAACAACTGTGCTTCCTACACACACGGGCCATATCTAGTTCAACTCTGCTTAGGAAACTGACAAGAACAGTAGCTCCTCTTCAGTCCAATACACGGTACATGCTGGGAACAGAAGCCAGTGCTATTTGCCCTGTGTATGACAATGGGAGCGCAATAGTGATTCTTCTTACCAGAAAATAACTCTTGCTCGTAGGACCAGAAACTACATGTGATTCAACTCCATTTAGGACTGGGAAACAAACGCTAGGTCGCCTTACAAGAAACACACTCTGCATTTGTGAAAAGATCACTCTTCTCCTCTACTATGTTTCCTATAGGGACAGAACAGTGAGCTTGCTTAGAACAAAAGAACTGAGCTTCCTACACACATGGGCCATATCTAGTTCAACTCTGCTTAGGAAACTGACAAGAACAGTATCTCCTTTTAAGTCCAAAACACTGTACTTGCTGGGAACAGACGCGAGTGCTATTTCCACTGTGTATGTCAATGGGAGCGCATAGTGACTTTCATTACCAGAAAACAACTCTTGCTCGTAGGATCAAAAACTGCATGTGATTCAACTCCATTTAGGACTGGGAAACAAACGCTAGCTCGCCTTACAAGAAACACACTCTGCTTTTGAGAAAAGAGCACTCTTCTACTCTACTGTGTTTACTATGGTTTCGAACAGTGACCTTGCTCAGAACAAAAAACTGTGCTTCCTACACACACGGGCCATATCTAGTTCAACTCTGCTTAGGAAACTGACAAGAACAGTAGATCCTCCTCAGTCCAATACACTGTACATGCTGGGAACAGACGCCAGTGATATTTGCCCTGTGTATGACAATGGGAGCGCAATAGTGACTCTTCTTACCAGAAAATACTCTTGCTCATAGGACCAGAAACTGCATGTGATAAAACTCCATTTAGTACTGAGAAACAAACACTAGCTCGCCTTACAAGAAACACACTCTGCTGTTGAGAAAAGAGCACTCTTCTACTCTACTGTGTTTCCTATGGGGTCCGAACAGTGAGCTTGCTCTGAACAAAAGAACTGTGCTTCCTACACACATGGGCCATATCTAGTTCAACTCTGGTTAGGAAACTGACAAGAACAGTAGCTCCTCTTCAGTCCAATACACTGTACTTGCTGGGAACAGACGCGAGAGCTATTTGCACTGTATATGGCAATGAGAACGCAATAGTGACTTTCCTTACCAGAAAACAACTCTTGCTCGTAGGACCAAAAACTGCATGGGATTCAACTCCATTTCAGACTGGGAAACAAAGGCTAGCTTGCCTTACAAGAAACACACTCCGCTTTTGAGAAAAGAGCACTCTTCTACTCTAGAGTGATTCCTATGGGGTCCGAACAGGGAGGTTGCTCAGAACAAAAGAACTGTGCTTCCTACACACACGGGCCATATCTAGTTCAACTCTGCTTAAGAAACTGAGAAGAACAGTAGCTCATCTTCAGTCCAATACACTGTACTTGCTGTGAACAGACGCGAGTGCTATTTGCACTATGTATGGCAATGGGAGCGCAATAGTAACTTTCCTTACCAGAAAACAACTCTAGCTCGTAGGACCAAAAACTGCATGTGATTCAACTCCATTTAGGACTGGGAAACAAATGCTAGCTCGCCTTACAAGAAAAACACTCTGCTTTTGAGAAAAGAGTACTATTCTTCTCTACTGTGTTTCCTATAGTGCCAGAACAGTGATCTTGCTCAGAACATAAGAACTGTGCTTCCTACACACACGGGCCATATCTAGTTCAACTCTACTTAGAAAACTGACAAGAACAGTAGCTCCTCTTCAGTCCAATATACTGTACATGCTGGGAACAGACGCCAGTGTTATTTTCGCTGTGTATGAAAATGAGAGCACAATAGTGACTCTTCTTACTAGAAAACAACTCTTGCTCGTATGACCAGAAACTGCATGGGATTCAACTCCATTTAGGACTGGGAAACAAACGCTAGCTCGCTTTACAAGAAACACACTCTGCTTTTGAGAAAAGAGCACTCATCTACTCTACTGTGTTTCCTTTGGGGTCCAAACAGTGAGCTTGCTCAAAACAAAAGAACTGTGCTTCCTACACACACGGGCCATATCTAGTTCAACTCTGCTTAGGAAACTGACAAGAACAGCAGCTCCTCTTCAGTCCCATACACTGTCCTGCTGGGAACAGACGCCAGTGCTATTTGCCCTTTGTATGACAATGGGAGTGAAATAGTGACGCTTCTTACCAGAAGACAACTCTTGCTCATAGGACCAGAAACTGCATGTGATTCAACTCCATTTAGGACTGGGAAACAAACGTTAGCTCGCCTTAAAAGAAACACTCTCTGCTTTTGAGAAAAGAGCACTCTTCTACTCTACTGTGTTTCCTATATGGCCAGAATAGTGAGCTTGCTCAGAACAAAAGAACTGTGCTTCCTACACACACGAGCTATATCTAGTTCAACTCTGCTTAGGAAACTGACAAGAAAAGTAGCTCCTCTTCAGTCCAATACACTGTATTCCTGGGAAAAGACGCCAGTGCTATTTGCCCTGTGTATGACAATGGGAGCTCAATAGTGACTTTTCTTATCAAAAAAAACTCTTGCTTGTAGGACCAGAATCTGCATGTGATTCAACTCCATTTAGGACTGGGAAACAAACGCTGCCTCGCCTTACAAGAAACACACTCTGCTTTTGAGAAAAGAGCGTTCTTCTACTCTACTGTGTTTCCTATAGGGCCAGAATAGTGAGCTTGCTCAGAACAAAAGAAATGTGCTTCCTACAAACACGGGCTATATCTAGTTCAACTCTGCTTAGGAAACTGACAAGAACAGTACCTCCTCTTCAGTCCAATACACTGTACATGTTGGGAACAGACGCCAATGCTGTTTGCCCTGTGTATGACAATGGGAGCGCAATAGTGACTCTTCTTACCAGAAAACAACTCTGGATCGTAGGACCAGAAACTGCATGGGATTCAACTCCATTTCAGACTGGGAAACAAATGCTAGCTCTCCTTACAAGAAACACACTCTGCTTTTGAGAAAAGAGCACTCTTCTACTGTACTGTGTTTCCTTTGGGGTCCAAACAGTCAGCTTGCTCAGAACAAAAGAACTGTGCTTCCTACACACACGGGCCATATCTATTTCAATTCTGCTTAGGAAACTGACAAGATCAGTAGATCCTCTTCCGTCCCATACACTGTACTTGCTGGGAACAGACGCCAGTGCTATTTGCCCTGTATTGACAATGGGAGAGCACTAGTGACTCTTCTTACCAGAAAACCACTCTTGCTCATAGGACCAGAAACTGCATGTGATTCAACTCCATTTAGGACTGGGAAACAAACGCTAGCTCGCCTTACAAGAAACACACTCTGCTTTTGAGAAAAGAGCACTCTTCTACTCTACTGGGTTTCCTATAGGGCCACAATAGTGAGCTTGCTCAGAAAAAAAGAACTGTGCTTCCTACAAACACGGGCTATATCTAGTTCAACTCTGCTTAGGAAACTGACAAGAACAGTACCTCCTCTTCAGTCCAATGCACTGTACATGCTGGGAACAGACGCCAGTGTTATTTGCCCTGTGTATGACAATGGGAGCGCAATAGTGACTCTTCTTACCAGAAAACAACTCTTGCTCGTAGAACCAGAAACTGCATGGGATTCAACTCCATTTCAGACTGGGAAACAAATTTTAGCTTGCCTTACAAGAAACACACTCTGCTTTTGAGAAAAGAGCACTCTTCTACTCTAATGTATTTCCTTTGGGGTCCGAACAGTGAGCTTGCTCAGAACAAAAGAACTGTGCTTCCTACACACACGGGCCATATCTAGTTCAACTCTGCTTAGGAAACTGACAAGAACAGTAGCTCCTCTTCAGTCCAATACATGGTACATGCTGGGAACAGAAGCCAGTGATATTTGCCCTGTGTATGACAATGGGAGCGCAATAGTGATTCTTCTTACCAGAAAACAGCTCTTGCTCGTAGGACCAGAAACTACATGTGATTCAACTCCATTTAGGACTGGGAAACAAACGCTAGCTCTCCTTAAAAGAAACACACTCTGCATTTGTGAAAAGATCACTCTTCTCCTCTACTATGTTTCCTATAGGGCCAGAATAGTGAGCTTGCTCAGAAAAAAAGAACTGTGTTTCCTACACACACGGCCATATCTAGTTCAACTCTGCTTAGGAAACTGACAAGAACAGTACCTCCTCTTCAGTCCAATACACTGTACATGCTGGGAATAGACGCCAGTGTTATTTGCCCTGTGTATGACAATGGGAGCGCAATAGTGACTCTTCTTTCCAGAAAACAACTCTTGCTCGTAGGACCAGAAACTGCATGGGATTCAACTCCATTTCAGACTGGGAAACAAATGTTAGCTTGCCTTACAAGAAACACACTCTGCTTTTGAGAAAAGAGCACTCTTCTACTCTACTGTATTTCCTTTGGGGTCCGAACAGTTAGCTTGCCCAGGACAAAAGAACTGTGCTTCCTACACACATGGGCCATATCTAGTTCAACTCTACTTAGGAAACTGACAAGAAGAGTAGCTCCTCTTCAGTCCAATACACTGTACTTGATGGGAACAGACGCGAGTCCTATTTGCACTGTGTGTGGCAATGGGAGGGCAATAGTGACTTTCCTTACCAGAAAACAACTCTTGCTCGTAGGACCAAAAACTGCATGTGATTCAACTCCATTTAGGACTGGGAAACACACGGTAGTTTGCCTTACAGGAAACACACTCTGCTTTTGAGAAAAGAGCACTCTTCTTCTCTACTGGGTTTCCTATAAGGCCAGAACAGTGAGCATGCTCAGAACAAAAGAACTGTGCTTCCTACACACGGCCATATCTAGTTTTATTCTGCTTTGGAAACTGACAAGAACAGTAGATCCTCTTCAGTTCCATACACTGTACTTACTGGGAACAGACGCCAGTGCTATTTGCCCTGTGTATGACAATGGGAGCGCAATAGTGACTCTTCTTACCAGAAAACAACTCTTGTTCATAGGACGAGAAACTGCATGTGATTCAACTCCATTTAGGACTGGGAAATAAACACTAGCTCGCCTTACAAGAAACACACTCTGCTTTTGAGAAAAGAGCACTCTTCTACTCTACTGTGTTTCCTATAGGGCCTGAATAGTGAGCTTGCTCAGAACAAAAGAACTGTGCTTCCTACACACACGGGCCATATCTAGTTCAACTCTGCTTAGGAAACTGACAAGAACAGTAGCTCCTCTTCAGTCCAATACACGGTACATGCTGGGAACAGAAGCCAGTGCTATTTGCCCTGTGTATGACAATGGGAGCACAATAGTGATTCTTCTTACCAGAAAACAACTCTTGCTCGTAGGACCAGAAACTACTTGGGATTCAACTCCATTTAGGACTGGGAAACAAACGCTAGCTCGCCTTACAAGAAACACACTCTGCATTTGTGAAAAGATCACTCTTCTCCTCTACTATGTTTCTTATAGGGGACAGAACAGTGAGCTTGTTTAGAACAAAAGAACTGAGCTTCCTACACACATGGGCCATATCTAGTTCAACTCTGCTTAGGAAACTGACAAGAACAGTATCTCCTTTTAAGTCCAAAACACTGTACTTGCTGGGAACAGACGCGAGTGCTATTTGCACTGTGTATGTCAATGGGAGCGCAATAGTGACTTTCATTACCAGAAAACAACTCTTGCTCGTAGGATCAAAAACTGCATGTGATTCAACTCCATTTAGGACTGGGAAACAAACGCTAACTCGCCTTACAAGAAACACACTCTGCTTTTGAGAAAAGAGCACTCTTCTACTCTACTGTGTTTACTATGGTTTCGAACAGTGACCTTGCTCAGAACAAAAAACTGTGCTTCCTACACACACGGGCCATATCTAGTTCAACTCTACTTAGGAAACTGACAAGAACAGTAGCTCCTCTTCAGTCCAATACACTGTACTTGATGGGAACAGACGCGAGTCCTATTTGCACTGTGTGTGGCAATGGGAGGGCAATAGTGACTTTCCTTACCAGAAAACAACTCTTGCTCGTAGGACGAAAAACTGCATGTGATTCAACTCCATTTAGGACTGGGAAAGAAATGCTAGCTCGCCTTACAAGAAACACACTCTGCTTTTGAGAAAAGAGCACTCTTCTACTCTACTGGGTTTCCTTTAGGGCCAGAACAGTGAGCATGCTCAAAACAAAAGAACTGTGCTTCCTACACACACGGCCATATCTAGTTCAATTCTGCTTAGGAAACTGACAAGAACAGTAGATCCTCTTCAGTTCCATACACTGTACTTGCTGGGAACAGACGCCAGTGCTATTTGCCCTGTGTATGACAATGGGAGCGCAATAGTGACTCTTCTAACCAGAAAACAACTCTTGCTCATAGGACCAGAAACTGCATGTGATTCAACTCCATTTAGGACTGGGCAATAAACACTAGCTCGCCTTACAAGAAACACACTCTGCTTTTGAGGAAAGAGCACTCTTCTACTCTACTGTGTTTCCTATAGGGCCTGAATATTGAGCTTGCTCAGAACAAAAGAACTGTGCTTCCTACACACATGGGCCATATCTAGTTCAACTCTGCTTAGGAAACTGACAAGAACAGTAGCTCCTCTTCAGTCCAATACACTGTACATGCTGGGAACAGACACCAGTGCTATTTGCCTTGTGTATGACAATGGGAGCGCAATAGTGATTCTTCTTACCAGAAAACAACTCTTGCTCGTAGGACCAGAAACTACATGTGATTCAAATCCATTTAGGACTGGAAAACAAACGCAAGCTCGCCTTACAAAAACACACTCTGCTTTTGTGAACAGATCACTATCTACTCTACTATGTTTCCTATAAGGGACAGAACAGTGAGCTTGCTCAGAACAAAAGAACTGAGCTTCCTACACACAGGGGCCATATCTAGTTCAACTCTGCTTAGGAAACTGACAAGAACAGTAGCTCCTCTACTGTACAATACACTGTACTTGCTGGGAACAGACGCGAGTGCTATTTGAACTGTATATGGCAATGGGAGCGCAATAGTGACTCTTCTTACCAGAAAACAACTCTTGCTCGTAGTACCATAAACTGCATGGGATTCAACTCCATTTAGGACTGCGAAACAAACGCTAGCTCGCCTTACAAGAAACACACTCTGCTTTAGAGAAAAGAGCACTCTTCTACTCTACTGTGTATCCTATGGGGTCCAAACAGTGAGCTTGCTCAGAACAAATAAATTGTGCTTCCTACACACACGGGCCATATCTGGTTCAACTCTGCTTAGGAAACTGACAAGTACAGTAGCTCCTCTTCAGTCCAATACACTGTACTTGCTGGGAACAGACGCGAGTGCTATTTGCACTGTATATGGCAATGGGAGCTCAATAGTGACTCTTCTTACCAGAAAACAACTCTTGCTCGTAGGACCAGAAACTGCATGTGATTCAACTCCATGTAGGACTGTGAAACAAACGCTAGCACGCCTTACAAGAAACACACTCTGCTTTTGATAAAGAGCACTCTTCTACTCTACTGTTTCCTATAGGGCCAGAACAGTGAGCTTGCTCAGAACAAAAGAACTGTGCTTCCTACACACACGGCGATATTCAGTTCAATTTTGCTTAGGAAACTGACAAGAACAGTAGATCCTCTTCAGTCCAATACACTGTACTTGCTGGAAACACACGCGAGTGCTATTTGCAGTGTATATGGCAATTGGAGCGCAATAGTGAATCTTCTTACCAGAAAACAACTCTTGCTCGTAGGACCAGAAACTGCATGGTATTCCACTCCATTTTAGAATGGGAAACAAACGCTAGCTAGCCTTACATGAAACACACTCTGCTTTCGAGGAAAGAGCACTCTTCTACTCTACTGGGTTTCCTTTGGGGTCCAAACAGTGAGCTTGCTCAGAACAATAAAACTGTGCTTCCTACACACACGGGCCATATCTAGTTCAACTCTGCTTAGGAAACTGACAAGATCAGTAGCTCCTCTTCAGTCCAATACACTGTACTTGCTGGAAACAGACGCCAGTGCTATTTGCCCTGTGTATGACAATAAGAGCGCAATAGTGACTCTTCTTACCAGAAAACAACTCTTGCTCGAATGACCAGAAACTGCATGGGATTCAACTCCATTTCAGACTGGGAAACAAACGCTTGCTCGCCTTACAAGAAACACACTCTGCTTTTGAGAAAAGAGCACTCTTCTACTCTACTGTGTTTCCTTTGGGGCCCAAACAGTGAGCTTGCTCAGAACAAAAGAACTGTGCTTCCTACACACACGGGCCATATCTAGTTCAACTCTTCTTAGGAAACTGACAAGAACAGCAGCTGCTCTTCAGTCCCATACACTGTCCTGCTGAGAACAGACACCAGTGCTATTTGCCCTTTGTATGACAATGGGAGTGCAATAGTGACGCTTCCTACCATAAGACAACTCTTGCTCGTAGGACCAGAAACTGCATGTGATTCAACTCCATTTAGGACTGGGAAACAAACGTTAGCTCGCCTTAAAAGAAACACTCTCTGCTTTTGAGAAAAGAGCACTCTTCTACTCTACTGTTTTTCCTATATGGCCAGAATAGTGAGCTTGCTCAGAACAAAAGAACTGTGCTTCCTAAACAGACGAGCTATATCTAGTTCAACTCTGCTTAGGAAACTGACAAGAACAGTAGCTCCTTTTCATTCCAATACACTGTACTTCCAGGGAAAAGACGCCAGTGCTATTTGCCCTGTGTATGACAATGGGAGCTCAATAGTGACTCTTCTTACCATAAAACAACACTTGATTTTAGGACAAGAAACTGCATGGGATTCAACTCCATTTAGGACTGGGAAACAAACGCTAGATTGCCTTACAAGAAAAACACTCTGCTTTTGAGAAAAGAGTACTATTCTTCTCTACTGTGTTTCCTATAGTGCCAGAACAGTGATCTTGCTCAGAACATAAGAACTGTGCTTCCTACACACACGGGCCATATCTAGTTCAACTCTACTTAGAAAACTGACAAGAACAGTAGCTCCTCTTCAGTCCAATACACTGTACATGCTGGGAACAGACGCCAGTGTTATTTTCCCTGTGTATGAAAATGAGAGCACAATAGTGACTCTTCTTACTAGAAAACAACTCTTGCTCGTATGACCAGAAACTGCATGGGATTCAACTCCATTTAGGACTGGGAAACAAACGCTAGCTCGCTTTACAAGAAACACACTCTGCTTTTGAGAAAAGAGCACTCATCTACTCTACTGTGTTTCCTTTGGGGTCCAAACAGTGAGCTTGCTCAGAACAAAAGAACTGTGCTTCCTACACACACGGGCCATATCTAGTTCAACTCTGCTTAGGAAACTGACAAGAACAGCAGCTCCTCTTCAGTCCCATACACTGTCCTGCTGGGAACAGACGCCAGTGCTATTTGCCCTTTGTATGACAATGGGAGTGAAATAGTGACGCTTCTTACCAGAAGACAACTCTTGCTCATAGGACCAGAAACTGCATGTGATTCAACTCCATTTAGGACTGGGAAACAAACGTTAGCTCGCCTTAAAAGAAACACTCTCTGCTTTTGAGAAAAGAGCACTCTTCTACTCTACTGTGTTTCCTATATGGCCAGAATAGTGAGCTTGCTCAGAACAAAAGAACTGTGCTTCCTACACACACGAGCTATATGTAGTTCAACTCTGCTTAGGAAACTGACAAGAAAAGTAGCTCCTCTTCAGTCCAATACACTGTATTCCTGGGAAAAGACGCCAGTGCTATTTGCCCTGTGTATGACAATGGGAGCTCAATAGTGACTTTTCTTATCAAAAAAAACTCTTGCTTGTAGGACCAGAATCTGCATGTGATTCAACTCCATTTAGGACTGGGAAACAAACGCTGCCTCGCCTTACAAGAAACACACTCTGCTTTTGAGAAAAGAGCGTTCTTCTACTCTACTGTGTTTCCTATAGGGCCAGAATAGTGAGCTTGCTCAGAACAAAAGAAATGTGCTTCCTACAAACACGGGCTATATCTAGTTCAACTCTGCTTAGGAAACTGACAAGAACAGTACCTCCTCTTCAGTCCAATACACTGTACATGTTGGGAACAGACGCCAATGCTGTTTGCCCTGTGTATGACAATGGGAGCGCAATAGTGACTCTTCTTACCAGAAAACAACTCTGGATCGTAGGACCAGAAACTGCATGGGATTCAACTCCATTTCAGACTGGGAAACAAATGCTAGCTCTCCTTACAAGAAACACACTCTGCTTTTGAGAAAAGAGCACTCTTCTACTGTACTGTGTTTCCTTTGGGGTCCAAACAGTCAGCTTGCTCAGAACAAAAGAACTGTGCTTCCTACACACACGGGCCATATCTATTTCAATTCTGCTTAGGAAACTGACAAGATCAGTAGATCCTCTTCCGTCCCATACACTGTACTTGCTGGGAACAGACGCCAGTGCTATTTGCCCTGTATTGACAATGGGAGAGCACTAGTGACTCTTCTTACCAGAAAACCACTCTTGCTCATAGGACCAGAAACTGCATGTGATTCAACTCCATTTAGGACTGGGAAACAAACGCTAGCTCGCCTTACAAGAAACACACTCTGCTTTTGAGAAAAGAGCACTCTTCTACTCTACTGGGTTTCCTATAGGGCCACAATAGTGAGCTTGCTCAGAAAAAAAGAACTGTGCTTCCTACAAACACGGGCTATATCTAGTTCAACTCTGCTTAGGAAACTGACAAGAACAGTACCTCCTCTTCAGTCCAATGCACTGTACATGCTGGGAACAGACGCCAGTGTTATTTGCCCTGTGTATGACAATGGGAGCGCAATAGTGACTCTTCTTACCAGAAAACAACTCTTGCTCGTAGAACCAGAAACTGCATGGGATTCAACTCCATTTCAGACTGGGAAACAAATTTTAGCTTGCCTTACAAGAAACACACTCTGCTTTTGAGAAAAGAGCACTCTTCTACTCTAATGTATTTCCTTTGGGGTCCGAACAGTGAGCTTGCTCAGAACAAAAGAACTGTGCTTCCTACACACACGGGCCATATCTAGTTCAACTCTGCTTAGGAAACTGACAAGAACAGCAGCTCCTCTTCAGTCCAATACATGGTACATGCTGGGAACAGAAGCCAGTGATATTTGCCCTGTGTATGACAATGGGAGCGCAATAGTGATTCTTCTTACCAGAAAACAGCTCTTGCTCGTAGGACCAGAAACTACATGTGATTCAACTCCATTTAGGACTGGGAAACAAACGCTAGCTCTCCTTAAAAGAAACACACTCTGCATTTGTGAAAAGATCACTCTTCTCCTCTACTATGTTTCCTATAGGGCCAGAATAGTGAGCTTGCTCAGAAAAAAAGAACTGTGTTTCCTACACACACGGCCATATCTAGTTCAACTCTGCTTAGGAAACTGAAAAGAACAGTACCTCCTCTTCAGTCCAATACACTGTACATGCTGGGAATAGACGCCAGTGTTATTTGCCCTGTGTATGACAATGGGAGCGCAATAGTGACTCTTCTTTCCAGAAAACAACTCTTGCTCGTAGGACCAGAAACTGCATGGGATTCAACTCCATTTCAGACTGGGAAACAAATGTTAGCTTGCCTTACAAGAAACACACTCTGCTTTTGAGAAAAGAGCACTCTTCTACTCTACTGTATTTCCTTTGGGGTCCGAACAGTTAGCTTGCCCAGGACAAAAGAACTGTGCTTCCTACACACATGGGCCATATCTAGTTCAACTCTGCTTAGGAAACTGACAAGAACAGTAGCTCCTCTTCAGTCCAATACACTGTACTTGATGGGAACAGACGCGAGTCCTATTTGCACTGTGTGTGGCAATGGGAGGGCAATAGTGACTTTCCTTACCTGAAAACAACTCTTGCTCGTAGGACCATAAACTGCATGTGATTCAACTCCATTTAGGACTGGGAAACACACGGTAGTTTGCCTTACAGGAAACACACTCTGCTTTTGAGAAAAGAGCACTCTTCTTCTCTACTGGGTTTCCTATAAGGCCAGAACAGTGAGCATGCTCAGAACAAAAGAACTGTGCTTCCTACACACGGCCATATCTAGTTTTATTCTGCTTTGGAAACTGACAAGAACAGTAGATCCTCTTCAGTTCCATACACTGTACTTGCTGGGAACAGACGCCAGTGCTATTTGCCCTGTGTATGACAATGGGAGCGCAATAGTGACTCTTCTTACCAGAAAACAACTCTTGTTCATAGGACGAGAAACTGCATGTGATTCAACTCCATTTAGGACTGGGAAATAAACACTAGCTCGCCTTACAAGAAACACACTCTGCTTTTGAGAAAAGAGCACTCTTCTACTCTACTGTGTTTCCTATAGGGCCTGAATAGTGAGCTTGCTCAGAACAAAAGAACTGTGCTTCCTACACACACGGGCCATATCTAGTTCAACTCTGCTTAGGAAACTGACAAGAACAGTAGCTCCTCTTCAGTCCAATACACGGTACATGCTGGGAACAGAAGCCAGTGCTATTTGCCCTGTGTATGACAATGGGAGCACAATAGTGATTCTTCTTACCAGAAAACAACTCTTGCTCGTAGGACCAGAAACTACTTGGGATTCAACTCCATTTAGGACTGGGAAACAAACGCTAGCTCGCCTTACAAGAAACACACTCTGCATTTGTGAAAAGATCACTCTTCTCCTCTACTATGTTTCTTATAGGGACAGAACAGTGAGCTTGTTTAGAACAAAAGAACTGAGCTTCCTACACACATGGGCCATATCTAGTTCAACTCTCCTTAGGAAACTGACAAGAACAGTATCTCCATTTAAGTCCAAAACACTGTACTTGCTGGGAACAGACGCGAGTGCTATTTGCACTGTGTATGTCAATGGGAGCGCAATAGTGACTTTCATTACCAGAAAACAACTCTTGCTCGTAGGATCAAAAACTGCATGTGATTCAACTCCATTTAGGACTGGGAAACAAACGCTAACTCGCCTTACAAGAAACACACTCTGCTTTTGAGAAAAGAGCACTCTTCTACTCTACTGTGTTTACTATGGTTTCGAACAGTGACCTTGCTCAGAACAAAAAACTGTGCTTCCTACACACACGGGCCATATCTAGTTCAACTCTACTTAGGAAACTGACAAGAACAGTAGCTCCTCTTCAGTCCAATACACTGTACTTGATGGGAACAGACGCGAGTCCTATTTGCACTGTGTGTGGCAATGGGAGGGCAATAGTGACTTTCCTTACCAGAAAACAACTCTTGCTCGTAGGACGAAAAACTGCATGTGATTCAACTCCATTTAGGACTGGGAAAGAAATGCTAGCTCGCCTTACAATAAACACACTCTGCTTTTGAGAAAAGAGCACTCTTCTACTCTACTGGGTTTCCTTTAGGGCCAGAACAGTGAGCATGCTCAAAACAAAAGAACTGTGCTTCCTACACACACGGCCATATCTAGTTCAATTCTGCTTAGGAAACTGACAAGAACAGTAGATCCTCTTCAGTTCCATACACTGTACTTGCTGGGAACAGACGCCAGTGCTATTTGCCCTGTGTATGACAATGGGAGCGCAATAGTGACTCTTCTAACCAGAAAACAACTCTTGCTCATAGGACCAGAAACTGCATGTGATTCAACTCCATTTAGGACTGGGCAATAAACACTAGCTCGCCTTACAAGAAACACACTCTGCTTTTGAGGAAAGAGCACTCTTCTACTCTACTGTGTTTCCTATAGGGCCTGAATATTGAGCTTGCTCAGAACAAAAGAACTGTGCTTCCTACACACATGGGCCATATCTAGTTCAACTCTGCTTAGGAAACTGACAAGAACAGTAGCTCCTCTTCAGTCCAATACACTGTACATGCTGGGAACAGACACCAGTGCTATTTGCCTTGTGTATGACAATGGGAGCGCAATAGTGATTCTTCTTACCAGAAAACAACTCTTGCTCGTAGGACCAGAAACTACATGTGATTCAAATCCATTTAGGACTGGAAAACAAACGCAAGCTCGCCTTACAAAAACACACTCTGCTTTTGTGAACAGATCACTATCTACTCTACTATGTTTCCTATAAGGGACAGAACAGTGAGCTTGCTCAAACAAAAGAACTGAGCTTCCTACACACAGGGGCCATATCTAGTTCAACTCTGCTTAGGAAACTGACAAGAACAGTAGCTCCTCTACTGTACAATACACTGTACTTGCTGGGAACAGACGCGAGTGCTATTTGAACTGTATATGGCAATGGGAGCGCAATAGTGACTCTTCTTACCAGAAAACAACTCTTGCTCGTAGTACCATAAACTGCATGGGATTCAACTCCATTTAGGACTGCGAAACAAACGCTAGCTCGCCTTACAAGAAACACACTCTGCTTTAGAGAAAAGAGCACTCTTCTACTCTACTGTGTATCCTATGGGGTCCAAACAGTGAGCTTGCTCAGAACAAATAAATTGTGCTTCCTACACACACGGGCCATATCTGGTTCAACTCTGCTTAGGAAACTGACAAGTACAGTAGCTCCTCTTCAGTCCAATACACTGTACTTGCTGGGAACAGAAGCGAGTGCTATTTGCACTGTATATGGCAATGGGAGCTCAATAGTGACTCTTCTTACCAGAAAACAACTCTTGCTCGTAGGACCAGAAACTGCATGTGATTCAACTCCATGTAGGACTGTGAAACAAACGCTAGCACGCCTTACAAGAAACACACTCTGCTTTTGATAAAGAGCACTCTTCTACTCTACTGTTTCCTATAGGGCCAGAACAGTGAGCTTGCTCAGAACAAAAGAACTGTGCTTCCTACACACACGGCGATATTCAGTTCAATTTTGCTTAGGAAACTGACAAGAACAGTAGATCCTCTTCAGTCCAATACACTGTACTTGCTGGAAACACACGCGAGTGCTATTTGCAGTGTATATGGCAATTGGAGCGCAATAGTGAATCTTCTTACCAGAAAACAACTCTTGCTCGTAGGACCAGAAACTGCATGGTATTCCACTCCATTTTAGAATGGGAAACAAACGCTAGCTAGCCTTACATGAAACACACTCTGCTTTCGAGGAAAGAGCACTCTTCTACTCTACTGGGTTTCCTTTGGGGTCCAAACAGTGAGCTTGCTCAGAACAATAAAACTGTGCTTCCTACACACACGGGCCATATCTAGTTCAACTCTGCTTAGGAAACTGACAAGATCAGTAGCTCCTCTTCAGTCCAATACACTGTACTTGCTGGAAACAGACGCCAGTGCTATTTGCCCTGTGTATGACAATAAGAGCGCAATAGTGACTCTTCTTACCAGAAAACAACTCTTGCTCGTATGACCAGAAACTGCATGGGATTCAACTCCATTTCAGACTGGGAAACAAACGCTTGCTCGCCTTACAAGAAACACACTCTGCTTTTGAGAAAAGAGCACTCTTCTACTCTACTGTGTTTCCTTTGGGGCCCAAACAGTGAGCTTGCTCAGAACAAAAGAACTGTGCTTCCTACACACACGGGCCATATCTAGTTCAACTCTTCTCAGGAAACTGACAAGAACAGCAGCTGCTCTTCAGTCCCATACACTGTCCTGCTGAGAACAGACACCAGTGCTATTTGCCCTTTGTATGACAATGGGAGTGCAATAGTGACGCTTCCTACCATAAGACAACTCTTGCTCGTAGGACCAGAAACTGCATGTGATTCAACTCCATTTAGGACTGGGAAACAAACGTTAGCTCGCCTTAAAAGAAACACTCTCTGCTTTTGAGAAAAGAGCACTCTTCTACTCTACTGTTTTTCCTATATGGCCAGAATAGTGAGCTTGCTCAGAACAAAAGAACTGTGCTTCCTAAACACACGAGCTATATCTAGTTCAACTCTGCTTAGGAAACTGACAAGAACAGTAGCTCCTTTTCATTCCAATACACTGTACTTCCAGGGAAAAGACGCCAGTGCTATTTGCCCTGTGTATGACAATGGGAGCTCAATAGTGACTCTTCTTACCAAAAAAAACTCTTGCTCGTAGGACCAGAAACTGCATGTGATTCAACTCCATTTAGGACTGGGAAACAAACGCTAGATTGCCTTACAAGAAACACACTCTGCTTTTGAGAAAAGAGCGCTCTTCTACTCTACTGTGTTTCCTATAGGGCCAGAATAGTGAGCTTGCTCAGAACAAAAGAAATGTTCTTCCTACACACACGGGCTATATCCACTTCAACTCTGCTTAGGAAACTGATAAGAACAGTACCTCCTCTTCAGTACAATACACTGTACATGTTGGGAAGAGACACCACTACTGTTTGCCCTGTGTATGACAATGGGAGCGCAATAGTGACACTTCTTACCAGAAAACAACTCTTGCTCGTAGGATGAGAAACTGCATGGGATTCAACTCCATTTCAGACTGGGAAACAAATGCTAGCTCGCCTTACAAGAAACACACTCTGCTTTTGAGAAAAGATCACTCTTCTACTCTACTGTGTTTCCTTTGGGGTCCGAACAGTGAGCTTGCTCAGAACAAAAGAACTGTGCTTCCTATACACACGACCCATATCTTGTTCAACTCTGCTTAGGAAACTGACAAGAACAGTAGCTCCTCTTCAGTCCAATACACTGTACTTGCTGGGAACAGACGCGAGTGCTATTTGCACTGTATATGGCAATTGGAGCGCAATAGTAACTCTTCTTACCAGAAAACAACTCTTGCTCGTAGGACCAGAAACTGCATGGGATTCAACTCCATTTAGGACTGGGAAACAAACGCTAGCTCGCCTTACAAGAAACACACTCTGCTTTTGAGAAAAGAGCACTCTTCTACTCTACTGTGTTTCCTTTGGGGTCCAAACAGTCAGCTTGCTCAGAACAAAAGAACTGTGCTTCCTACACACACGGGCCATATCTAGTTCAACTCTGCTTAGGAAACTGACAAGAATAGTAGATCCTCTTCAGTACCATACACTGTTTTGCTGGGAACAGACGCCAGTGCTTTTTGCCCTTTGTATGACAATGGGAGTGCAATAGTGACGCTTCTTACCAGAAGACAACTCTTGCTCGTAGGACCAGAAACTGCATGTCATTCAACTCCATTTAGGACTGGGAAACAAATGCTAGCTCGCCTTACAAGAAACACACTCTGCTTTTGAGAAAAGAGGACTCTTCTACTCTACTCTGTTTCCTTTAGGGTCAGAATAGTGAGCTTGCTCAGAACAAAAGAAATGTGCTTCCTACATATACGGGCTATATCTAGTTCAACTCTGCTTAGGAAACTGATAAGAACAGTAGCTCCTCTTCAGTCCAATACACTGTACTTGCTGGGAACAGACGCCAGTGCTATTTGCCCTGTGTATGACAATGGGAGCTCAATAGTTACTCTTCTTACCAAAAAAAACTCTTGCTCGTAGGATCAGAAACTGCATGTGATTCAACTCCATTTAGGACTGGGAAACAAACGCTAGCTGGCCTTACAAGAAACACACTCTGCTTTTGAGAAAAGAGCACTCTTATACTCTACTGTGTTTCCTACAGGGACAAAACAGTGAGCTTGCTCAGAACAAAAGAACTGTGCTTCCTACACACACGGCCATATCAATTTCAATTCTGCTTAGGAAACTGACAGATCAGTAGATCCTCTTCCGTCCCATACACTGTACTTGCTGGGAACAGACGCCAGTGCTATTTGCCCTGTGGATGACAATGGGAGAGCAGTAGTGACTCTTCTTACCAGAAAACAACTCTTGCTCGTAGGACAAAAAACTGCATGTGATTCAACTCCATTTAGGACTGGGAAACAAACCCTAGCTCGCCTTACAAGAAACACACTCTGCTTTTGAGAAAAGAGCACTCTTCTACTCTACTTGGTTTCCTATAGGGCCAGAATAGTGAGCTTGCTCAGAAAAGAAGAACTGTGCTTCCTACACACGGCTATATCTAGTTCAACTCTGCTTAGGAAACTGACAAGAACAGTAGCTCCTCTTCAGTCCAATACACTGTACTTGCTGGGAACAGACGCGAGTGCTATTTGCACTGTATATGGCAATGGGAGCGCAATAGAGACTCTCCTTACCAGAAAACAACTCAGGCTCATAATACCAGAAATTGCATGTGATTCAACTCCACTTAGGACTGGGAAACAAACGCTAGCTCGCCTTACAAGAAACACACTCTTCTTTTGAGAATAGAGCTCTCTTCTACTCTTTGTGTTTCCTTTGGTGTCCAAACATTGAGCTTGCTCAGAACAAAAGAACTGTGCTTCCTACACACACGGGCCATATCTAGTTCAACTCTGCTTAGGAAACTGACAAGAAAAGTAGCTCCTCTTCAGTCCAATACACTGTACTTGCTGGGAACAGACGCGAGTGCTATTTGCACTGCGTATGGCAATTGGAGCGCAATAGTGACTCTTCTTACCAGAAAACAACTCTTGCTCGTAGGAACAGAAACTGCATGGGATTCAACTCCATTTCAGACTGGGAAACAAATGCTAGCTCGCCTTACAATAAACACACTCTGCTTTTGAGAAAAGAGCACTCTTCTACTCTAATGTGTTTCCTTTGGGGTCCGAACAGTGACCTTGCTCAGAACAAAAGAACTGTGCTTCCTACACAAACCGACTATATCTAGTTCAACTCTGCTTAGGAAACTGTCAAGAACAGTACCTCCTCTTCAGTCCAATACACTGTACATGCTGGGAACAGACGCCAGTGCTATTTGCCCTGTGTATGACAATGGGAGCGCAATAGTGTCTCTTCTTACCAGAAAACAACTCTTGCTCATAGGACCAGAAACTGCATGTGATTCAACTCCATTTAGGACTGCGAAACAAATGCTAGCTCGCCACAAGAAACACACTCTGTTTTTGAGTAAAGAGCACTCTTCTACTCTACTGTGTTTCCTAAAGGGCCAGAATAGTGAGCTTGCTCAGAACAAAAGAACTGTGCTTCCTACACACATGGGCTATATCTAGTTCAACTCTGCTTAGGAAACTGACAAGAACAGTAGCTCCTCTTCATTCCAATACACTGTACTTGCTGGGAACAGACGCCAGTGCTATTTGCCCTGTGTATGTCAATGGGAGCTCAATAGTGACTCTTCTTAACAAAAAAAATTCTTGCTCGTAGGACCAGAAACTGCATGTGATTCAACTCCATTTAGGACTGGGTAACAAACGCTAGCTCGCCTCACAAGAAACATACTCTGCTTTTGAGAAAAGAGCACTCATCTTCTCTACTCTGTTTCCTATAGGGCCAGAACAGTAAGCTTGCTCAGAACAAAAGAACTGTGCTTCCTACACACACGGGCCATATCTAGTTCAACTCTGCTTAGGAAACTGACAAGAACAGTAGCTCCTCTTCAGTCCAATACACTGTACTTGCTGGGAACAGACGCGAGTGCTATTTGCACTGTATATGGCAATTGGAGCGCAATAGTGACTCTTCTTACCAGAAAACAACTCTTGCTCGTAGGAACAGAAACTGCATGGGATTCAACTCCATCTCAGACTGGGAAACAAACGCTAGCTCGCCTTACAAGAAACACACTCTGCTTTTGAGAAAAGAGCACTCTTCTACTCTAATGTGTTTCCTTTGGGGTCCGAACAGTGAGCTTGCTCAGAACAAAAGAACTGTGCTTCCCACACAAACCGACTATATCTAGTTCAACTCTGCTTAGGAAACTGTCAAGAACAGTACCTCCTCTTCAGTCCAATACACTGTACATGCTGGGAACAGACGCCAGTGCTATTTGCCCTGTGTATGACAATGGGAGCGCAATAGTGTCTCTTCTTACCAGAAAACAACTCTTGCTCGTAGGACCAGAAACTGCATGTGATTCAACTCCATTTAGGACTGCGAAACAAATGTTAGCTCGCAACAAGAAACACACTCTGCTTTTGAGAAAAGAGCACTCTTCTACTCTACTGTGTTTCCTATATGGCCAGAATAGTGAGCTTGCTCAGAACAAAAGAACTGTGCTTCTTACACACATGGGCTATATCTAGTTCAACTCTGCTTAGGAAACTGACAAGAACAGTAGCTCCTCTTCATTCCAGTACACTGTATTGCTGGGAAAAGACGCCAGTGCTATTTGCCCTGTGTATGTCAATGGGAGCTCAATAGTGACACTTCTTACCAAAAAAAACTCTGGCTCGTAGGACCAGAAACTGCATGTGATTCAACTCCATTTAGGACTGGGGAACAAACGCTAGCTCGCCTCACAAGAAACATACTCTGCTTTTGAGAAAAGAGCACTCATCTTCTCTACTCTGTTTCCTATAGGGCCAGAACAGTAAGCTTTCTCAGAACAAAAGAACTGTGCTTCCTACACACTCGGGCCATATCTAGTTCAACTCTGGTTAGGAAACTGACAAGAACAGTAGCTCCTCTTCAGTTCAATACA